>NW_027332642.1:0-17500 GCF_002575655.3 Aegilops tauschii subsp. strangulata
AGCAAGCCCTTTAATTCAATTCTTTATTCTTACATTAAAATTCTTACATTAAAGAATGAATAAAATCTCCCCAAGTAGGATTCGAACCTACGACCAGTCAGTTAACAGCCGACCGCTCTACCACTGAGCTACTGAGGAACAAGGGGGGATTCGACCTCCTAGAGTTCAACTCCCGCTCTCAACCCATGAACAATATGAGTCCGAAGCTTCTTTCGTAACTCCCATAATTTCTTCGTAGTGGCTCCGTTCCATGCCTCATTTCATAGGGAAGCCCAAAGTGGCTCTATTTCATTCTATTTCACTTCCTAGCACTTCCTATCATTTAATATCCATCCCTTTGGTCTTATTGACATAAGAGATGTCATTTATAGTCTATCTCTTTCTATATATGGAAAGTCAAGAAATTCTCATCGAAACATCGAGAAATTGTGCATATAGAAAACTCTAAAGAAAGAAAAAAAGGAGACCCATGCCATGATTTTCAAATCTTTTCTATTTAGTAGTCTAAGTTTCTCGATGAGGATAATTAATTCGGTCGTTGTGGTCGGACTCTATTATGGATTTCTGACTACATTCTCCATAGGTCCCTCTTAGATCTTCTTTCTCCAATCTTGGATTAGGGAAGAAGGAGATATTCGCGACTACTGGCGATTTCATTATGGGGCAGCTCATGATCTTCATATCGATCTATTATCCACCTCTGTATCTATTCTTTCTTAGCTAAACAGGTGGAAGATCTATCCAATTTGGTTATATTATATCATGGACTCGAAAAACGGATCTGAATTTGACTGAAATGCACGATCTTCACAGGTATCACTTTTCACGATACCTAAAAGGTGGAATAGCGATTTTCGAACCATTTCCTATAAGAGAATGGTTTCCATTACTTTGAGAAATGGATTCTTATATCAAACTATAGCTATTGCATTAAAGAAGAAAAGAAACTAATAGAAGTCGAAGACGCGGAATGATAGTGAATAGAGAGAAAGATTCTTCTGATTTTCTTGTTTCTATCTACTAGACGCCGTAGAGAATTGAGAATTTTCATGTCTTTCAATTCTCGTACTCGTAATTGGAAAGTTATGGAAGGAGACCCATCATTTTGCAATGAAAACAACATATAAAACTCTGGACAATTTCGAAATCAGGCCAAGCGTCTTAATACATATGCAAAAAAATGCATTATTGGCCCACCATTGATTAGAAGATTTAGCTTGTATGAATCGCTATTGGTTTGATACGAATAATGACAATCGTTTCAGTATGTTAAGGATACAGATGTATCCACAATTCATTTAGAGTTACTTAATAGTCTATTTCTTATACCATATCTCTATCCCGTGAAATTCTCGAGCCAAAAGATGGATGCATATGCTGTGTTTCATTTTGCTAAATGATATCAATTAAATGGTGTATCAATTCCATAAATTGCATATAGCAATAAATAAATCAGCAAAATTCTTTCTAATATTTTAGATAGAAGAAATGTTTCTTCTATCTAAAATATTAGAAAGAATGTACCCTTCTATCCAAATCCAATTTGCATCGATAAAATAAATCCAAATTCCAGTAGTAGATGAATAATTGCAAATTTGTGTGTGTACGAGATTAGAATAACTTCAAAATAACTGACATAATTTTGTATTTTTCCTGATCAGAAAAATACATGAAAAAGAAAGGAGGTAGAAAAATTTTTGGATTTATGGTTAAAGAAGAAAAAGAAGAAAACAGGGGTTCTGTTGAATTTCAAGTATTCAGTTTCACCAATAAGATACGGAGACTTGCTTCACATTTGGAATTACACAAAAAAGATTTTTCATCGGAAAGAGGTCTACGAAGACTTTTGGGAAAACGTCGACGTTTGCTGGCTTATTTGGCAAAGAAAAATAGAGTACGTTATAAGAAATTAATCGGTCAGTTGAATATTCGGGAGCAGTAATTTAATCGTTCAAATTTTTTTCTTGTTTTATTATTTTTTTAGTAGTCTTATAGTAGTCTTAGATTTTTCATTTTGATGAGCCTCGCTTTGAGGAATTCATGGAATAATCCATTTTCATGGAATAATGAATTAAGGAAGAAAGGATATGAGTCTACCGCTTACAAGAAAAGATCTCATGATAGTCAATATGGGCCCTCAACACCCATCAATGCATGGTGTTCTTCGACTGATCGTTACTCTCGATGGTGAGGATGTTATTGATTGTGAACCCATATTAGGCTATTTACACAGAGGAATGGAAAAAATCGCGGAAAACCGAACTATTATACAATACTTACCTTATGTAACAAGGATATAGAGAGATTGTAGAAAGGGAGTTGTAAATTCCTTAACTTAAGAAAGAAAAAAGAATAAAAACACAGATACATAACATAAAAAAAAGAATAAATAAGACGAGATTCGACCTCCCCCTACATATTTAATTTCCTCTCCTATACAAAAACTAGCAAGACCCACTCCATTGGTAATTCCATCAATAACACCCTTATCAAAAAACTCCGTGAGTTCGGTTAACCCTCTTATACCGAGGGTAAAGACCCTAGTATAGAAAATATCTATATAACCACGATTATATGACCAACTGTATATATTTTTTTTTACTTGATCTAAAAATTCTTTTTTAGGATTTCCTTTGTAAAAAGAGTTTATTAAATCCAAATTCTGAAAAAAAGAATAAGCGGATCCATAGAAGATATATGCTATGAATAAACCAAAGATAGCTAGACTTACAGAAGAAATTGCATTAGTAATAAATTCATATGAATTTACAAAAGAATTAGAACTTTCCTGGGTAAAGTTTATTGAGGGAGTTAACCACTTTGATAATATGGTTAACTCTGCTATTCCATTACCAATTCCTCCATTATCAAAAGAGATTCCTATGAATCCAATGAACAAAGTGAAAAGTAGTAATATAAGAAGAGGAAATAACATAGTATTTCCCGTTTCATGCGGATAGGCAAAAGTGTTTTTAGCCCCAAAAGACGTAGTAAAGGATCCTATCCTATTTCTTGTATTACCTTGAATTTTTGGTATATTTTGTGAAAAAAAAGAAACTCCACTCTTCGTTGTTGATAAAACGAAATCCCTATTCACTCCTTTGGGTATCCTTTTTCCCCATAAGGATATTGAATACAAGGAACTCTCTTTAGTGCTACTGTAATTTTGAAAATGAACACGCAAATACCCATCAAATGTAAGTAAATATATCCGAAACATATAAAAGGCAGTTAATCCTGCAGTAAAGGAGGCTATTATTCCAAAAAAGGGCGAATACAACCAACTATTACTAAGGATTTCATCTTTGGACCAGAAACAAGCAAGAGGTGGAATACCACAAAGAGAAAGTGTACCCCATAAAAAAGTAGTTCTTGTGATTGGAATGTATTTTCTTAAACCGCCCATAAGAACCATATTTTGACTTTTATCTGGTGAATATCCAACAAGAGGTTCCATTGAATGAATAACGGATCCGGATCCCAAGAACAATAAAGCTTTTGAATAAGCATGAGTGATCAAATGGAATAAAGCAGCTTGATAAGAACCTATACCTAGAGCTAACATCATATAACCCAATTGAGACATTGTAGAATAGGCTAAGCTTCTTTTAATATCTCTCTGAGCAAGAGCTAAAGTAGCTCCTAAGAATAGTGTTATTGTACCTACTAAAGAAATAAAACTCATTATCAAAGGTAAAGATATGAAAAGAGGAAGAAGTCGAGCTAGAAGAAAAATTCCCGCAGCAACCATAGTTGCTGCGTGTATAAGAGCCGAAATAGGAGTGGGCCCTTCCATAGCATCGGGTAACCATACGTGAAGAGGGAATTGTGCGGATTTCGCAACTGCACCAAGGAATAATAAAAAAGCACACAAAGTAGTAAGTAAAGAGTTAATTCCATTATTAGGAATCCAGTTATTAGCTATTTTGAACAAATCCCTAAACTCTAAACTACCTGTTATCCAAAAAAAACCTAAAATTCCTAATAATAGACCAAAATCCCCTACACGATTAGTTACAAAAGCTTTTTGACAAGCACTCGCTGCGATTGGTCGTGTAAACCAAAAGCCTATCAATAAATAAGAACACATTCCCACGAGTTCCCAAAAAAAATAAATTTGTATCAAATTGGAGCTAGTAACCAATCCCAACATGGAAGTATTGAAAAAACTTATATAAACAAAAAATCTCAAATATCCTTCATCGTGAGACATATAACCATCACTATAAATAAGAACCAGGATTCCTACAGTAGTAATTAGCATTAACATAATAGAAGTAAGTGGGTCAATCAAGTATCCAAATTCTAAAGAAAAATCATTATTGACGGTCCAAGACCATAGATATTGATAGATCGAACTTCCATTTATTTGTTGAATAGACAGTTGAACTGAGAATACCATAGCTATACTTAAGAGTAAAACACTAGGAAAAGCCCATATGCGACGAAGATTTTTTGTTGCTGTAGGAATAAGAATAAGGCCAAATCCCATTGACATAATAACTGGAAGTGGGAGAAGAGGGATTACCCATGCATATTGATATGTATGTTCCATAAGAAAAGAAATTGCAATTTTTACTTCAATTTTTACTTCAATTTTTCTATAAAATTGTTTCCGATTCACCAAACCAATTCTTATCTCTTTCTGAAAGAATAAATAAAAAGAATAAGAAAAAATACTGAAATTCTTAATTTTTCCAAAATTTATCTCATTGAAATAATTAAAAATTAAGAATGGGTTTAGTTGGTTAAATTAAAAAAGTTAATAAAATAACTTCGTTACCTAGTTATTTTATTAACTAAATAAAGATATTTATAAAAATAAAAAAAAAAAGTGGAATCATTTTACTTTCTATTCATAATTCATTTTTATATTTCTTTAAAACAAAGATGAAACAGCTCTCTTGTTCCATAATTAACTGATTGAGTGAATTCCAATGAAAACCTATGTTTATAAGAAATTATCGAATAGTCCTTACTTCATATAGAACTAAAATCCTAATGACTATAAATTACCTAAGTTTTAGAATGTCTTGTTTAAGAGACTCAGTATTTTTTGTTTTGATTGGAATTCCTTTCCTTTATGGAATACCATTCTGAACTTAATTAACTATTTTCATTTTCCCTTCTTTTTATCCCCCCGTCTTATCTTATATGGGGGATAGGCTTCCATACCATATATCTATATATGGAGTATACTTGATATATAAATAGATATAAATAGATTTAAATGAGAAACCTTTCTATATATTCTATATTATTAAAAAACAAGTATAAAATATATAAAGAAAAAATGTTAAAAAATTCTTGTTGTCTTATCCGCATTAGACAAAATGAAGTAAAAAATAATTCAAAATTTAAGTATCTTTCAGTATCTAAGTATAAATACTAATAAAAAGAAGAAAGAAGGATTGATTTGCAGCAATAGATGTCTTTCACATACAACTAGAAAAAAGTAATTTCCTTTTTGAATGGCAGTTCCAAAAAAACGTACTTCAATGTCAAAAAAGCGTATTCGTAAAAATATTTGGAAGAAAAAGACTTATTTTTCCATAGTACAATCTTATTCTTTAGTAAAATCAAGATCATTTTCGAGCGGTAATGAGCATCCAAAACCAAAGGGTTTTTCTGGGCAACAAACAAATAATAAGATTTTGGAATAATATGAATTGACTTATCAAAAAAGAATTCCAATTATTTAATAATTTTGATTCTTCTTTGAATGTACTTTTATGTGTCGAATTACTCGGTACAATATTCTTAGAACAAAAAACCCCTCTTATCTTATATATACAAGAAAAAAAAGTTTTGTTTGGTATACTGTGTGCTAAGTATTCTTTTCCTATCAATGAACTTTTCATAATTTTCATAATAGAATCCTCATATTCTATTATGAAAATTATGAAAAGTGGAGTATTCTTACAATAGGACTTACAACTTCCACCTATCTTCTCCAAAATCATAAGGTTAGTAAATCTTATTAATAAGAGCATAAAGACTTTCATTCTAGAAATTTTTAAAAAATCCAAAAAGCCTTTTCCATTTATCCATTTTAATTTCATCATTAAATAGAAACCCTTTTGGATTTTTTTCATTGTATTGAAAGAATTTTCAAAATGTAAACGAGAAATTAATTAGAAAAAATTAGTTCTACAATTGCAAGTTAGAAAAAAGAAATTCCAACTCTTTCAAGCAGTGTTTGTGTTTCTATTGGGCAAAGCAAGAGTTTATTGTAAAAAAAAAATGGAAACGATACTACCAAACGAAGTCTATTTTAATGAAAACTCTAATGTTCCTAAATTTTATGGACTTTCCCAATATCGACGATTCCCAAGATAATAGCTATTATTCTTTTAAGTTACCTATTATTTGAAGTTAGCCGCCATGGTGAAATTGGTAGACACGCTGCTCTTAGGAAGCAGTGCTCAAGCATCTCGGTTCGAATCCGAGTGGCGGCATTCTTGAAAAAGAATACAATAGATTAGAAATCAATTCGAAATTTACAATTTTGTAATGGGACCTTCCCCTTATGCTATTTGCAACTTTAGAACATATACTAACTCATATCTCTTTCTCAACGATTTCAATTGTGATTACGATTCATTTTATAACCTTATTAGTTCGTGAACTTGGAGGATTACGTGATTCGTCAGAAAAAGGAATGATAGTTACTTTTTTCTCTATAACAGGATTCTTAGTTTCTCGTTGGGCTTCCTCGGGACATTTTCCATTAAGTAATTTATATGAGTCATTGATCTTCCTTTCATGGGCCCTGTATATTCTTCATACCATTCCTAAAATACAGAACTCTAAAAATGATTTAAGCACAATAACTACGCCAAGTACTATTTTAACGCAAGGCTTTGCCACATCGGGTCTTTTAACTGAAATGCATCAATCCACGATACTAGTACCTGCTCTACAATCTCAGTGGTTAATGATGCATGTCAGTATGATGTTATTAAGCTATGCAACTCTTTTGTGCGGATCCTTATTATCTGCCGCTATTCTAATCATTAGATTTCGAAATAATTTCCATTTCTTTTCTAAAAAGAAAAAAAATGTTTTAAATAAAACATTTTTCTTTAGTGATATTAAATATTTTTATGCAAAAAGAAGTGCTTTAAAAAGAACCTCTGTCCCTTCATTTCCAAATTATTACAAATATCAATTAACGGAGCGTTTGGATTCTTGGAGTTATCGTGTCATTAGCCTAGGATTTACCCTTTTAACCGTAGGTATTCTTTGTGGAGCAGTATGGGCTAATGAGGCCTGGGGATCCTATTGGAATTGGGATCCTAAGGAAACTTGGGCATTTATTACTTGGACCATATTCGCAATTTATTTACATAGTAGAACAAATACAAATTGGAAGGGTACGAATTCTGCACTTATAGCTTCGATAGGATTTCTTATAATTTGGATTTGTTATTTTGGTATAAATCTATTAGGAATAGGCTTACATAGTTATGGTTCGTTTACATTAACACCTAAATGATTACATAAAATAAAACCTTCATGAAATGAAGGTTTTTACTTTTATGTTTTATTTGAGAACCCCTTGAACGCCTTCTCAAAGGGTTCTCAAAAATTCGAGATAGATCTAATTATACTTTTTTACTTATTTCTGCATTAATAGAGCAGACGAGTAAAAAAAAGCAAACCTATTTAGGATAATAATTGGATAAGAGAGCCTCTACCCTGTCAACGGATAGGGAGAGAACAAAATCTGGATAAATACCAATTCCTATTACTGGTAAAAAGATACAGATTAAAATAAAGAGTTCTCGTGGTCCAGAATCCACAAAATTTGCGTTTGGAACATTAAATAGCTTGTATCCATAGAACATCTGGCGTAACATAGATAATAAATAAATAGGAGTTAATATCATTCCAATTGCCATTACAAAAGTAATTAGTGTTTTTGGCATTAACAGAAATTTTGGACTAGTAATTAGTCCAAAAAATACTAATTCTGCGACAAAACCACTCATTCCTGGTAAGGCAAGAGAAGCCATTGAAAAGCTACTAAACATGGTAAAAATTTTAGGCATTGGGATGGATATTCCCCCCAGTTCTTCGAGATAAACAAGACGCATTCTATCAGAAGCGGTTCCTGCCAAGAAAAAAAGTGTAGCACCAATAAATCCATGGGATAATATTTGTAAAATAGCTCCATTGAGTCCAATGTTGGTTATGGAACCAATTCCTATAATTATGAAACCCATGTGAGATACAGAGGAATAAGCTATTCTTTTTTTGAAATTTCGTTGACCAAGAGAAGTTGAAGCTGCATAGATTATTTGGATCGCTCCTATTATTACTAACCAGGGCGAAAATAGATAATGAGCATGAGGTAACAATTCCATGTTGATCCGAATCAATCCATATGCTCCCATCTTTAATAATATTCCCGCTAAAAGCATACATGTACTATAATGTGCTTCCCCATGGGTATCTGGTAACCACGTATGTAGGGGTATAATCGGCAATTTGACAGCATAAGCAATAAGGAAGCCAAAATATAAAAGTATTTCCAAGGTTGCAGGGTATGATTGATTAATTAATCTTTCCAAATCTAATCCTGGTTCGTTGGAACCATATAAGCCCATACCCAGAACTCCGATTAAGAAAAAAATGGAACCGCCTGCAGTATACAAAATAAACTTTGTAGCTGAATATAGACGCCTCTTCCCCCCCCACATGGATAAAAGTAAGTAAACAGGAATTAATTCTAACTCCCACATGATAAAAAAAAGTAAAAGGTCTCGCGAAGAAAATAATCCTATTTGACCACTATACATTGCGAGCATCAGGAAATAGAATAATCGCGAATTCCGTGTAATTGGCCAAGCTGCTAAAGTAGCTAAAGTAGTGATAAATCCTGTCAATAAAATAGATCCTAATGAAAGTCCATCGATTCCCAATCTCCAGTGGAAATCGAAGACATCTATCCATTTATAATCCTCCTTTAATTGGATTAAGGGATCCTCCAGTTGGAAATGATAACAGAACGCATAAGTCATTAGAAGGAATTCTAATAAACAAATAGATATAGTATACCACCTAACGACTTTGTTTCCCTTATGAGGTAAAAAGAAAATTAATGAACCTGCAAATATCGGCAAAACAACAAGTATTGTTAACCAAGGAAAATAACTCATGATAAAGTGATAAAGACAAGATACGTTTTGACCAGAAAAGCCCGTGCTCGATTATTTCGAGCACAGGCTTCTTCGGTAAAGAGGAATCAGACGATTCGAGTGAAGTTTTTTGTAACGTATCAATAAGATAGAGCCATGCTACGTGTTGTTTCAGGCCCTAAATAAACGCGGACACTTAAAAAATCTGTCGGGCAGGCAGATTCACATCTCTTACAACCCACACAATCTTCGGTTCTCGGCGCGGAAGCAATTTGCTTGGCTTTACATCCATCCCAGGGTATCATTTCTAATACATCTGTTGGACAAGCTCGTACACATTGAGTGCATCCTATACATGTATCGTAAATTTTTACGGAATGTGACATTGGATCTATAAATTTTTCTTTTCAACATAAAATTTTTCGATCTGGTAAAAATGAAATTAGTACTATAATGAGTCATATGTATTGTAGACACCAGACGAAGCAATGGTTTATCCAAACTTCAAAAATAAAAATCTATTTTTTAATCTGTTTGTGAGAAAGCGTGAAGAGAGCCAAGAGACTTTAATTTTGGATTTCAACAATAAGAAATAAGAAAGAATTTTACGAATTGTACAGACGAATTCGAATTAGCCAATAAATTGGCTATCGTCTTTTCAATATAAATTATTGCAATATTCAAATTGCAATATCAATGAATTACAAATACAAAAATTCATTTAAGTGAAAAAGAATACTATGCAATAATCTACTAAAAAAAGCAATAATCTACTAAAAAAAATGGATATTCTCAAATAATACTAAGAAAATAGTATTGATTTCTATTTATTTTAATATGTGCGCCTTTGTTTAGAGGATTCTATGTCTAATTATTCAAAATTCTAATTATTCAATAAATTAGATTGATTGATACGAGTGGATTTCCTATTACGATGGATGGAAGAAAGAATGGATAGTCCAATAGCGGCTTCAGCAGCCGCAAGGGCTATAACAAAAATTGCGAAAATATCTCCTTTTAATTGGCGACTATCAAATAGATCAGAAAATGTTACGAGATTTAGATTAATTGAATTCAGTATAAGTTCAAGACATATTAGAGCTCTAACCATGTTTCGGCTTGTGATCAATCCATAGATACCAATCGAAAATAAATAGACACTCAAAAAAAGTACATGCTCAAACATCATTAACTAACTCCTTATCAATCTCGATTCATTTCAATATGAGGGCAAGAATTGAACCGATTCAATTAATTACAATAGAACAATTACACAACAAAAGAGAAAATAAAGGAGGTATTTGTTGGCAGTAGATGGATTTTACTAAATCAAAATTGTGATTCTTTAGTTATTTATTTTAGATTTGCAATTCTTATAATTTGTACTTTTTCTAAGTTTTCTTATTGCCGAGCCATAGTAATTGCACCTATTAAAGAAACTAGAAGAATTATGGAAATGAGTTCAAACGGAAGATAAAAATCGGTTGCTAAATGAATTCCAATTTGTTGAACATTATTTATGAGACCCTGTTCTACTATTTGGTTTGATCTTGTAGTCCAAAGAATTCCATACCACGACGTATCTGGGATAGTAGTCATTAGCGAAAAAACAATAGTTATACAAACGAGTGAAGTGAACCCATCTCCAATAGTCCAATAATTCTTATCTTTAGACCATTCTGAGCCATTTACGAACATTACAGCGAATATGATCAAGACATTTATGGCTCCCACATAAATAAGAAGTTGTGCGACAGCTACAAAGTAGGAATTTAATAAAAAATAGAATAAGGATATACAAACAAGAACTAATCCCAGCGAAAAGGCAGAATAAATGGGGTTGGTAAGTAATACTACTCCTAGACCCCCTAGTAGAAGAACAAATCCCCCAAATAGCATAAGAATCTCATGTATTGGTCCAGGTAAATCCATTATGGATAAAAAGAAATTAATAGTATAAAATTTTTCATGAACTGACTAAAACTAAAGGATTCAAGGAAGGAAAAAAGGATTTGGGTATTTTTTTGTGTATAAACTGTATAGTTATAAATTATATTATATCACGAAAATCTAGTCTGATTTAAAATAAGAAATAATTTCCAATAAGCAGTAGTTTTTCTTTATAGTTTAATTTTAAAGTTTAATAAAGAATTATTAGATTTTTATAACAAAAAGACAAAATCAAAGTTTAGTAATCAGTAATCGTTCTTGAATTCGAAGATTTTTCTTTGTTTATTTTACTTTCAGACGAATTCCTAATTGTTTGAATTGTGTAATCTCCCATTATGGAGATTGGTAACCGACTTAAAGCAATTTGATTGTAATTCAATTCATGACGATCATAGGTAGAAAGTTCATATTCTTCAGTCATTGATAAACAGCTTGTTGGACAGTACTCAACACAATTGCCACAAAATATACAAACTCCGAAATCAATACTATAATTAAGCAATTGTTTTCTTTTAATATCCTTTTCAAATCTCCAATCCACAACGGGTAAATCTATCGGACATACGCGAACACATACTTCACAAGCAATACATTTATCAAATTCAAAGTGGATTCGCCCTCGGAAACGCTCTGGTGTAATTGATTTTTCATAAGGGTAGTGAATCGTTATAGGTAAACGATTTGTGTGGGATAAGGTAGTTATGAAACTTTGACCTATGTACCTTGTAGCACGTATTGTTTGTTGACCATAACTCATGAACCCAGTTACCATAGGGAACATATTCATTCTAAATATCTATGAAAAAGATATGTTTCTTTCTCTTGTTTGAGAGAGCTTTTGTGTTGAAAATATTCTTACTATTATTGTATTATCTTATTTATAGTGAAACAAGTTGAGAAGAGGTTGTTAATAAGAGATTGCCCAGGGAAATAGGTAAAAGAAATTTCCATCCAAGATTTAATAACTGATCCATTCTCATCCTCGGTAAAGTCCATCTTATTGTGATAGAAATGAAGAGAAATAAATAAGCTTTAGTTAATGTAATAAATATACCCATTGTCATTTCCAAAATTCCAACTGCTTTATTCATTTGGAAAAAATCAAAAAAGGATATATAGGGAATAGAGAAATTCCACCCGCCCAAGTAGAGAACTGTTACAAATAAAGAAGAAACTAATAAATTTAGGTAAGAAACAAGATAAAATAAACCATATTTGATACCGGAATATTCAGTTTGGTAACCTGCTACTAATTCTTCCTCCGCTTCTGGTAAATCAAAGGGTAATCTTTCACATTCTGCCAAAGAAGAAATTAAAAAAACCAGAAAACCTATAGGCTGACGCCAAATATTCCATCCAAAAAAACCGTATTTTGACTGTGCTTCAACTATATCAACTGTACTTGAACTGTTAGATAATCATAGTCGATGATAACATCACAGTTCCCACCGCTATTTCAAAACCGTACATGAAACCTTAGCTTCATACGGCTTCTCTATGATCAGAAAAAAGAAAGGACTGTTTTGTTCCTAGCCCCTGGGGCGTAGATAGAATTAGATAAAATAAAATAAATAGATTTGAAAGTCCTAAATTAGACCAAAGGAATTCCGTCTGCTAGAATAAGAAAAAGCGCTTCCGAATTGATCTCATCCTTTATAATATAATGAAAATTTTTCTTTGTTCAGTAATAACTTAATCTTGGAATAAAACACTTGTTACTTGTTATAGGAATTCAATTAATAAATGGAAAGAGTTGGGTATTAGTTCATGAGCAATTCTGCATGAATATGGATAGAGGAAGGAAATAATGAAAATTTTTTCTAGTGCACTCCATATCTTTTTTACTATTCTTCTTTCCCCAGGGAGGGGGTATTCAAAAAGAAAAAATGGATAAAGGGTTAATTCGTTCTTGATAGCCATTTCCTTAACAAGTGAATGGGAACATACTCTGGATCGGAATCCGAAGAAAGTACTACTTGATAATTTCTACAAATTGCAAGTCCTTATTATGATTCCTTTTATGGGCAAAAATCTCTAATGTTTTAGATTTTCCATTACTAATCCTTTATGTACTTTAGTGTTCCTAACCCTTCACTAACTTTTGGTGGATTCTTCTTATGGATTATTAAGTTATAGTAATAACTAGGAGTATTCTAGTAATGGAATTCCATATCGTGAATCCTTTATTCTTGGCCGCTTCAAGATATGATGACTAATTAAAAAATATCAACCTTGGGATAAAGAGTTTACACTGCTTATGTTTACTTCCACTTTTTTCTTGTACGTAGGAAATGAGATTTTTTCTTTTTACTACAAATTTTTAAGCTGTTTTGTTTCACTCATATAGCTATCTAGTTTAACTTACCAACCCAAATACTAAATAAGAAAAGGAATATAAATAGTTAATGGATTTTATAGGAAAAAGATCTATTTTAACGAATCACACGTAGAGATATTGCTAGCACACAAAAAGTTAATGGTATTTCATAACTAATGGATTGAGCAGCAGCTCGTAGACCGCCTGAAAAAGAATATTTATTATTTGAGCTATATCCTGCCATAAGAAGACCAATAGGAGCTATACTTGAAATGGCAATCCATAAAAAAACACCAATACTAAGATCGGCTAAAACAAAATGATATCCCAAAGGGATAACTAAAAAACTTAATAAAACTGATATGACTGCTATAGAGGGTCCAATGCTAAATAAAGAAATATCTCCTCGGGATGGCAGAATATCTTCTTTTAAAAGTAGCTTAGTCCCATCTGCTATAGCTTGAAGCAGGCCCAGGGGGCCAGCATATTCAGGACCAATACGTTGTTGTATCGACGCAGATATTTCTCTTTCTAACCACACAATTACGAGTACCTCTATTGTTATTCCCAAAAGGAGGGTCAAAATGGGTAGAATCGATATCAGTCCATAGACTTCTTTTAATAATTCCAATTTCGAAAAAGAATTGATAGTTTCTACCTCTACCCTATCTATTATCATTTCAACGATCAACTTCCCCCATAATGATATCTATACTACCTAATATCGTCATGATATCAGCCAATTTCATTTTTTTAACTAGCTGAGGAAGAATTTGCAAATTAATAAACCCGGGTGGACGGATTTTCCATCTCCAGGGGAAAAGGCTATCATCTCCTACTAGATAAATCCCTAATTCACCTTTTGGGGCTTCTACTCTTACATAAAGCTCTTGTCTTGACAATTCAAAATTGGGCGAAGGTTTTTTACCAAGAAATTTATACTCAAAATCATTCCATTCAGAATTCTTTTCTTTCTTAAAGCGTCGGACTTCTAAATTCTCATAAGGTCCTCCAGGAATTTTTTCTACAGCTTGTTGAATTATTTTGATGGATTCCCTCATTTCACCAATTCGTACTAAATAGCGAGCTAACGAATCCCCTTCTTTTTGCCATTGGACTTTCCAATCAAATTGGTTGTAAGACTCATAAGGATCTACTTTACGAAGATCCCATTGTATTCCAGAAGCTCGTAACATCGGTCCCGATAAGCCCCAATTTACTGCTTCTTCTCCGCTAATAAAACCTACTCCTTCAACTCGCTCTAAAAAAATTGGATTCTGTGTAATAAGTTGTTGATATTCAACAACTCCGCGTAAAAAATAATCACAGAAATCTAAACATTTATCGATCCATCCATAAGGTAGATCGGCGGCTACTCCTCCGATGCGAAAGTAATTGTGCATCATTCGCATACCTGTAGCAGCTTCAAATAGATCATATATTAATTCTCTCTCTCTAAAAATATAGAAAAAAGGAGTCTGTGCGCCGAGATCCGCCATAAAAGGTCCAAGCCATAGCAAGTGAGAAGCTATCCGGCTTAATTCTAACATAATTACCCTAATATAGCTGGCTCTTTGTGGTATTTGAATATTCTCCAAGAATTCTGGTGCATTTACTGTTATTGCTTCTGTAAACATAGTAGCTAAATAATCCCACCTTGTTACATAAGGTAAGTATTGTATAATAGTTCGGTTTTCCGCGATTTTTTCCATTCCTCTGTGTAAATAGCCTAATATGGGTTCACAATCAATAACATCCTCACCATCGAGAGTAACGATCAGTCGAAGAACACCATGCATTGATGGGTGTTGAGGGCCCATATTGACTATCATGAGATCTTTTCTTGTAAGCGGTAGACTCATATCCTTTCTTCCTTAATTCATTATTCCATGAAAATGGATTATTCCATGAATTCCTCAAAGCGAGGCTCATCAAAATGAAAAATCTAAGACTACTATAAGACTACTAAAAAAATAATAAAACAAGAAAAAAATTTGAACGATTAAATTACTGCTCCCGAATATTCAACTGACCGATTAATTTCTTATAACGTACTCTATTTTTCTTTGCCAAATAAGCCAGCAAACGTCGACGTTTTCCCAAAAGTCTTCGTAGACCTCTTTCCGATGAAAAATCTTTTTTGTGTAATTCCAAATGTGAAGCAAGTCTCCGTATCTTATTGGTGAAACTGAATACTTGAAATTCAACAGAACCCCTGTTTTCTTCTTTTTCTTCTTTAACCATAAATCCAAAAATTTTTCTACCTCCTTTCTTTTTCATGTATTTTTCTGATCAGGAAAAATACAAAATTATGTCAGTTATTTTGAAGTTATTCTAATCTCGTACACACACAAATTTGCAATTATTCATCTACTACTGGAATTTGGATTTATTTTATCGATGCAAATTGGATTTGGATAGAAGGGTACATTCTTTCTAATATTTTAGATAGAAGAAACATTTCTTCTATCTAAAATATTAGAAAGAATTTTGCTGATTTATTTATTGCTATATGCAATTTATGGAATTGATACACCATTTAATTGATATCATTTAGCAAAATGAAACACAGCATATGCATCCATCTTTTGGCTCGAGAATTTCACGGGATAGAGATATGGTATAAGAAATAGACTATTAAGTAACTCTAAATGAATTGTGGATACATCTGTATCCTTAACATACTGAAACGATTGTCATTATTCGTATCAAACCAATAGCGATTCATACAAGCTAAATCTTCTAATCAATGGTGGGCCAATAATGCATTTTTTTGCATATGTATTAAGACGCTTGGCCTGATTTCGAAATTGTCCAGAGTTTTATATGTTGTTTTCATTGCAAAATGATGGGTCTCCTTCCATAACTTTCCAATTACGAGTACGAGAATTGAAAGACATGAAAATTCTCAATTCTCTACGGCGTCTAGTAGATAGAAACAAGAAAATCAGAAGAATCTTTCTCTCTATTCACTATCATTCCGCGTCTTCGACTTCTATTAGTTTCTTTTCTTCTTTAATGCAATAGCTATAGTTTGATATAAGAATCCATTTCTCAAAGTAATGGAAACCATTCTCTTATAGGAAATGGTTCGAAAATCGCTATTCCACCTTTTAGGTATCGTGAAAAGTGATACCTGTGAAGATCGTGCATTTCAGTCAAATTCAGATCCGTTTTTCGAGTCCATGATATAATATAACCAAATTGGATAGATCTTCCACCTGTTTAGCTAAGAAAGAATAGATACAGAGGTGGATAATAGATCGATATGAAGATCATGAGCTGCCCCATAATGAAATCGCCAGTAGTCGCGAATATCTCCTTCTTCCCTAATCCAAGATTGGAGAAAGAAGATCTAAGAGGGACCTATGGAGAATGTAGTCAGAAATCCATAATAGAGTCCGACCACAACGACCGAATTAATTATCCTCATCGAGAAACTTAGACTACTAAATAGAAAAGATTTGAAAATCATGGCATGGGTCTCCTTTTTTTCTTTCTTTAGAGTTTTCTATATGCACAATTTCTCGATGTTTCGATGAGAATTTCTTGACTTTCCATATATAGAAAGAGATAGACTATAAATGACATCTCTTATGTCAATAAGACCAAAGGGATGGATATTAAATGATAGGAAGTGCTAGGAAGTGAAATAGAATGAAATAGAGCCACTTTGGGCTTCCCTATGAAATGAGGCATGGAACGGAGCCACTACGAAGAAATTATGGGAGTTACGAAAGAAGCTTCGGACTCATATTGTTCATGGGTTGAGAGCGGGAGTTGAACTCTAGGAGGTCGAATCCCCCCTTGTTCCTCAGTAGCTCAGTGGTAGAGCGGTCGGCTGTTAACTGACTGGTCGTAGGTTCGAATCCTACTTGGGGAGATTTTATTCATTCTTTAATGTAAGAATTTTAATGTAAGAATAAAGAATTGAATTAAAGGGCTTGCTTTGACCCTTAGGAGTAGGTAACCCGTTCGCTATCCTTGTTTCTATTTCTATTGCATTCTATCTCATCGTATCACATTCTGTTCTACGATTCCACTTCGACAAAAGGAAAGAGCATACCTAAGTTCAATAGCTTTACGTCCG
>NW_027332643.1:0-54276 GCF_002575655.3 Aegilops tauschii subsp. strangulata
TGCCGTAACCCTCTCAACTTTATTGCACATGCTATGTGGATGAAATGATGATACCATGCCAACTTTCAACCTTTTCAGAGTTCATTTGAAATGGTTTTCAATTTTAGGGTCTTATAACTTAAAATAATTAGTAAATGCATGAAAAATAACAAATGAAGCGAGAAAGGATTGAAAAATGATGATGTGGCTTTTAAAGGTGCATTTTGAACACACAAAAGTCAGGAGTTCAAATAAGTTTTAAAAAATGAAATCCCTTTGTAACAGACGAGTTTCCGTATGAAATCCTGATACTTTGAAAGAGATTGTCCGTTTTGTACACGAAGTGCATCCAGTTTTTGCCGTAACCCTCTCAACTTTCTTGCACATGCTATGTGGATGAAATGATGATACCATGCTAACTTTCAACCTTTTCAGAGTTCATTTGAAATACTTTTCAATTTTAGGGTCTTATAGCTCAAAATAATTAGTAAATGCATGAAAAATAACAAATGAAGTCAGAAAGGATTGAAAAATGATGATGTGGCTTTGAATGGTGCATTTTGAACACACAAAAAGTCAGGAGTTCAAATAAGTTTTAAAAAATGAAATCCCTATGTAACAGCGAGTTTCCATATGAAATCCTGATACTTTGAAAGAGATTGTCCGTTTTGTACACGAAGTGCATCCAGTTTTTGCCGTAACCCTCTCAACTTTATTGCACATGCTATGTGGATGAAATGATGATACCATGCTAACTTTCAACCTTTTCAGAGTTCATTTGAAATGCTTTTCAATTTTAGGTCTTATAGCTCGAAATAATTAGTAAATGCATGAAAAATAACAAATGAAGTCAGAAAGGATTGAAAAATGATGATGTGGCTTTGAATGGTGCATTTTGAACACACAAAAAGTCAGGAGTTCAAATAAGTTTTAAAAAATGAAATCCCTTTGTAACAGCGAGTTTCCATATGAAATCCTGATACTTTGAAAGAGATTGTCCGTTTTGTACACGAAGTGCATCCAGTTTTTGCCGTAACCCTCTCAACTTTCTTGCACATGCTATGTGGATGGAATGATGATACCATGCCAACTTTCAACCTTTTCAGAGTTCATTTGAAATGGTTTTCAATTTTAGGGTCTTATAGCTCAAAATAATTAGTAAATGCATGAAAAATAACAAATGAAGTCAGAAAGGATTGAAAAATGATGATGTGGCTTTGAATGGTGCATTTTGAACACACGAAAAGTCAGGAGTTCAAATAAGTTTTAAAAAATGAAATCCCTTTGTAAGAGACGAGTTTCCGTTTGAAATCCTGATACTTTGAAAGAGATTGTCCGTTTTGTACACGAAGTGCATCCAGTTTTTGCCGTAACCCTCTCAACTTTATTGCACATGCTATGTGGATGAAATCATGATACCATGCCAACTTTCAACCTTTTCAGAGTTCATTTGAAATGCTTTTCAATTTTAGGGTCTTATAGCTCAAAATAATTAGTAAATGCATGAAAAGTAACAAATGAAGTCAGAAAGGATTGAAAAATGATGATGTGGCTTTGAATGGTGCATTTTGAACACACAAAAAGTCAGGAGTTCAAATAAGTTTTAAAAAATGAAATCCCTTTGTAACAGACGAGTTTCCGTATGAAATCCTGATACTTTGAAAGAGATTGTCCGTTTTGTACACGAAGTGCATCCAGTTTTTGCCGTAACCCTCTCAACTTTATTGCACATGCTATGTGGATGAAATGATGATACCATGCCAGCTTTCAACCTTTTCAGAGTTTAATTGAAATGCTTTTCAATTTTAGGGTCTTATAGCTCAAAATAATTAGTAAATGCATGAAAAATAACAAATGAAGCCAGAAAGGATTGAAAAATGATGATGTGGCTTTGAATGGTGCATTTTGAACACACAAAAAGTCAGGAGTTCAAATAAGCTTTAAAAAACGAAATCCCTTTGTAACAGACGAGTTTCCGTATGAAATCCTGGTACTTTGAAAGAGATTGTCCGTTTTGTACACGAAGTGCATCCAGTTTTTGCCGTAACCCTCTCAACTTTATTGCACATGCTATGTGGATGAAATGATGATACCATGCCAACTTTCAACCTTTTCAGAGTTCATTTGAAATGCTTTTCAATTTTAGGGTCTTATAGCTCAAAATAATTAGTAAATGCATGAAAAGTAACAAATGAAGCCAGAAAGGATTGAAAAATGATGATGTGGCTTTGAATGGTGCATTTTGAACACACAAAAAGTCAGGAGTTCAAATAAGTTTTAAAAAACGAAATCCCTTTGTAAGAGACGAGTTTCCGTATGAAATCCTGATACTTTGAAAGAGATTGTCCGTTTTGCACACGAAGTGCATCCAGTTTTTGCCGTAACCCTCTCAACTTTATTGCACATGCTATATGGATGAAATGATGATACCATGCCAACTTTCAACCTTTTCAGAGTTCATTTGAAATGGTTTTCAATTTTAGGGTCTTATAACTCAAAATAATTAGTAAATGCATGAAAAATAACAAATGAAGCGAGAAAGGATTGAAAAATGATGATGTGGCTTTTAAAGGTGCATTTTGAACACACAAAAGTCAGGAGTTCAAATAAGTTTTAAAAAATGAAATCCCTTTGTAACAGACGAGTTTCCGTATGAAATCCTGATACTTTGAAAGAGATTGTCCGTTTTGTACACGAAGTGCATCCAGTTTTTGCCGTAACCCTCTCAACTTTCTTGCACATGCTATGTGGATGAAATGATGATACCATGCTAACTTTCAATCTTTTCAGAGTTCATTTGAAATGCTTTTCAATTTTAGGGTCTTATAGCTCAAAATAATTAGTAAACGCATGAAAAATAACAAATGAAGTCAGAAAGGATTGAAAAATGATGATGTGGCTTTGAATGGTGCATTTTGAACACACAAAAAGTCAGGAGTTCAAATAAGTTTTAAAAAATGAAATCCCTTTGTAACAGCGAGTTTCCATATGAAATCCTGATACTTTGAAAGAGATTGTCCGTTTTGTACACGAAGTGCATCCAGTTTTTGCCGTAACCCTCTCAACTTTCTTGCACATGCTATGTGGATGAAATGATGATACCATGCTAACTTTCAACCTTTTCAGAGTTCATTTGAAATGCTTTTCAATTTTAGGTCTTATAGCTCAAAATAATTAGTAAATGCATGAAAAATAACAAATGAAGCCAGAAAGGATTGAAAAATGATGATGTGGCTTTGAATGGTGCATTTTGAACACACAAAAAGTCAGGAGTTCAAATAAGTTTTAAAAAATGAAATCCCTTTGTAACAGCGAGTTTCCATATGAAATCCTGATACTTTGAAAGATATTGTCCGGTTTGTACACGAAGTGCATCCAGTTTTTGCCGTAACCCTCTCAACTTTCTTGCACATGCTATGTGGATGGAATGATGATACCATGCCAACTTTCAACCTCTTCAGAGTTCATTTGAAATGGTTTTCAATTTTAGGGTCTTATAGCTCAAAATAATTAGTAAATGCATGAAAAATAACAAATGAAGCGAGAAAGGATTGAAAAATGATGATGTGGCTTTGAATGGTGCATTTTGAACACACGAAAAGTCAGGAGTTCAAATAAGTTTTAAAAAATGAAATCGCTTTGTAAGAGACGAGTTTCCGTTTGAAATCCTGATACTCTGAAAGAGATTGTCCGTTTTGTACACGAAGTGCATCCAGTTTTTGCCGTAACCCTCTCAACTTTATTGCACATGCTATGTGGATGAAATCATGATACCATGCCAACTTTCAACCTTTTCAGAGTTCATTTGAAATGCTTTTCAATTTTAGGGTCTTATAGCTCAAAATAATTAGTAAATGCATGAAAAGTAACAAATGAAGTCAGAAAGGATTGAAAAATGATGATGTGGCTTTGAATGGTGCATTTTGAACACACAAAAAGTCAGGAGTTCAAATAAGTTTTAAAAAATGAAATCCCTTTGTAACAGACGAGTTTCCGTATGAAATCCTGATACTTTGAAAGAGATTGTCCGTTTTGTACACGAAGTGCATCCAGTTTTTGTCGTAACCCTCTCAACTTTATTGCACATGCTATGTGGATGAAATGATGATACCATGCCAACTTTCAACCTTTTCAGAGTTCATTTGAAATGCTTTTCAATTTTAGGGTCTTATAGCTCAAAATAATTAGTAAATGCATGAAAAATAACAAATGAAGCCAGAAAGGATTGAAAAATGATGATGTGGCTTTGAATGGTGCATTTTGAACACACAAAAAGTCAGGAGTTCAAATAAGTTTTAAAAAACGAAATCCCTTTGTAACAGACGAGTTTCCGTATGAAATCCTGATACTTTGAAAGAGATTGTCCGTTTTGCACACGAAGTGCATCCAGTTTTTGCCGTAACCCTCTCAACTTTATTGCACATGCCATGTGGATGAAATGATGATACCATGCCAACTTTCAACCTTTTCAGAGTTCATTTGAAATGCTTTTCAATTTTAGGGTCTTATAGCTCAAAATAATTAGTAAATGCATGAAAAATAACAAATGAAGCCAGAAAGGATTGAAAAATGATGATGTGGCTTTGAATGGTGCATTTTGAACACACAAAAAGTCAGGAGTTCAAATAAGTTTTAAAAAACGAAATCCCTTTGTAACAGACGAGTTTCCGTATGAAATCCTGATACTTTGAAAGAGATTGTCCGTTTTGCACACGAAGTGCGTCCAGTTTTTGCCGTAACCCTCTCAACTTTCTTGCACATGCTATGTGGATGAAATGATGATACCATGCCAACCTCCAACCTTTTCAGAGTTCATTTGAAATGCTTTTCAATTTTAGGGTCTTATAGCTCAAAATAATTAGTAAATGCATGAAAAATAACAAATGAAGTCATAAAGGATTGAAAATGATGATGTGGCTTTGAATGGTGCATTTTGAACACACAAAAAGTCAGGAGTTCAAATAAGTTTTAAAAAACGAAATCCCTTTGTAACAGACGAGTTTCCGTATGAAATCCTGATACTTTGAAAGAGATTGTCCGTTTTGCACACGAAGTGCATCCAGTTTTTGCCGTAACCCTCTCAACTTTATTGCACATGCTATGTGGATGAAATGATGATACCATGCCAACTTTCAACCTTTTCAGAGTTCATTTGAAATGGTTTTCAATTTTAGGGTCTTATAACTCAAAATAATTAGTAAATGCATGAAAAATAACAAATGAAGTCAGAAAGGATTGAAAAATGATGATGTGGCTTTGAATGGTGCATTTTGAACACACAAAAAGTCAGGAGTTCAAATAAGTTTTAAAAAATGAAATCCCTTTGTAACAGACGTGTTTCCGTATGAAATCCTGATACTTTGAAAGAGATTGTCCGTTTTGTACACGAAGTGCATCCAGTTTTTAGCGTAACCCTCTCAACTTTATTGCACATGCTATGTGGATGAAATGATGATACCATGCCAGCTTTCAACCTTTTCAGAGTTTAATTGAAATGCTTTTCAATTTTAGGGTCTTATAGCTCAAAATAATTAGTAAATGCATGAAAAATAACAAATGAAGCCAGAAAGGATTGAAAAATGATGATGTGGCTTTGAATGGTGCATTTTGAACACACAAAAAGTCAGGAGTTCAAATAAGTTTTAAGAAACGAAATCCATTTGTAACAGACGAGTTTCCGTATGAAATCCTGATACTTTGAAAGAGATTGTCCGTTTTGTACACGAAGTGCATCCAGTTTTTGCCGTAACCCTCTCAACTTTCTTGCACATGCTATGTGGATGAAATGATGATACCATGCCAACTTTTAACCTTTTCAGAGTTCATTTGAAATGGTTTTCAATTTTAGGGTCTTATAACTCAAAATAATTAGTAAATGCATGAAAAATAACAAATGAGGCGAGAAAGGATTGAAAAATGACGATGTGGCTTTTAAAGGTGCATTTTGAACACACAAAAAGTTAGGAGTTCAAATAAGTTTAAAAAAATGAAATCTCTTTGTAACAGACGAGTTTCCGTATGAAATCCTGATACTTTGAAAGAGATTGTCCGTCTTGTACACGAAGTGCATCCAGTTTTTGCCGTAACCCTCTCAACTTTCTTGCACATGCTATGTGGATGAAATGATGATACCATGCCAACTTTCAACCTTTTCAGAGTTCATTTGAAATGCTTTTCAATTTTAGGGTCTTATTGCTCAAAATAATTAGTAAATGCATGAAAAATAACAAATGAAGTCAGAAAGGATTGAAAAATGATGATGTGGCTTTGAATGGTGCATTTTGAACACACAAAAAGTCAGGAGTTCAAATAAGTTTAAAAAAATTAAATCCCTTTGTAACAGACGAGTTTCTGTATGAAATCCTGATACTTTGAAAGAGATTGTCCGTTTTGTACACGAAGTGCATCCAGTTTTTGCCGTAACCCTCTCAACTTTCTTGCACATGCTATGTGGATGGAATGATGATACCATGCCAACTTTCAACCTTTTCAGAGTTTAATTGAAATGCTTTTCAATTTTAGGGTCTTATAGCTCAAAATAATTAGTAAATGCATGAAAAATAACAAATGAAGCCAGAAAGGATTGAAAAATGATGATGTGGCTTTGAATGGTGCATTTTGAACAAACAAAAAGTCAGGAGTTCAAATAAGTTTTAAAAAACGAAATCCCTTTGTAACAGACGAGTTTCCGTATGAAATCCTGGTACTTTGAAAGAGATTGTCCGTTTTGTACACGAAGTGCATCCAGTTTTTGCCGTAACCCTCTCAACTTTATTGCACATGCTATGTGGATGAAATGATGATACCATGCCAACTTTCAACCTTTTCAGAGTTCATTTGAAATGCCTTTCAATTTTAGGGTCTTATAGCTCAAAATAATTAGTAAATGCATGAAAAATAACAAATGAAGCCAGAAAGGATTGAAAAATGATGATGTGGCTTTGAATGGTGCATTTTGAACACATAAAAAGTCAGCAGTTCAAATAAGTTTTAAAAAACGAAATCCCTTTGTAAGAGACGAGTTTCCGTATGAAATCCTGATACTTTGAAAGAGATTGTCCGTTTTGCACACGAAGTGCATCCAGTTTTTTCCGTAACCCTCTCAACTTTATTGCAAATGCTATGTGGATGAAATGATGATACCATGCCAACTTTCAACCTTTTCAGAGTTCATTTGAAATGGTTTTCAATTTTAGGGTCTTATAACTCAAAATAATTAGTAAATGCATGAAAAATAACAAATGAAGCGAGAAAGGATTGAAAAATGATGATGTGGCTTTTAAAGGTGCATTTTGAACACACAAAAGTCAGGAGTTCAAATAAGTTTAAAAAAATGAAATCCCTTTGTAACAGACGAGTTTCCGTATGAAATCCTGATACTTTGAAAGAGATTGTCCGTTTTGTACACGAAGTGCATCCAGTTTTTGCCGTAACCCTCTCAACTTTCTTGCACATGCTATGTGGATGAAATGATGATACCATGCTAACTTTCAACCTTTTCAGAGTTCATTTGAAATGCTTTTCAATTTTAGGGTCTTATAGCTCAAAATAATTAGTAAATGCATGAAAAATAACAAATGAAGTCAGAAAGGATTGAAAAATGATGATGTGGCTTTGAATGGTGCATTTTGAACACATAAAAAGTCAGGAGTTCAAATAAGTTTTAAAAAATGAATTCCCTTTGTAACAGCGAGTTTCCATATGAAATCCTGATACTTTGAAAGAGATTGTCCGTTTTGTACACGAAGTGCATCCAGTTTTTGCCGTAACCCTCTCAACTTTCTTGCACATGCTATGTGGATGGAATGATGATACCATGCCAACTTCAGCCTTTTCAGAGTTCATTTGAAATGCTTTTCAATTTTAGGGTCTTATAGCTCAAAATAATTAGTAAATGCATGAAAAATAACAAATGAAGTCAGAAAGGATTGAAAAATGATGATGTGGCTTTGAATGGTGCATTTTGAACACACAAAAAGTCAGGAGTTCAAATAAGTTTTAAAAAACGAAATCCCTTTGTAACAGATGAGTTTCCGTATGAAATCCTGGTACTTTGAAAGAGATTGTCCGTTTTGTACACGAAGTGCATCCAGTTTTTGTCGTAACCCTCTCAACTTTATTGCACATGCTATGTGGATGAAATGATGATACCATGCCAACTTTCAACCTTTTCAGAGTTCATTTGAAATGCTTTTCAATTTGAGGGTCTTATAGCTCAAAATAATTAGTAAATGCATGAAAAATAACAAATGAAGCCAGAAAGGATTGAAAAATGATGATGTGGCTTTGAATGGTGCATTTTGAACACACAAAAAGTCAGGAGTTCAAATAAGTTTTAAAAAACGAAATCCCTTTGTAACAGACGAGTTTCCGTATGAAATCCTGATACTTTGAAAGAGATTGTCCGTTTTGCACACGAAGTGCATCCAGTTTTTGCCGTAACCCTCTCAACTTTATTGCACATGCTATGTGGATGAAATGATGATACCATGCCAACTTTCAACCTTTTCAGAGTTCATTTGAAATGGTTTTCAATTTTAGGGTCTTATAACTCAAAATAATTAGTAAATGCATGAAAAATAACAAATGAAGCGAGAAAGGATTGAAAAATGATGATGTGGCTTTTAAAGGTGCATTTTGAACACACAAAAGTCAGGAGTTCAGATAAGTTTTAAAAAATGAAATCGCTTTGTAACAGACGAGTTCCGTATGAAATCCTGATACTTTGAAAGAGATTGTCCGTTTTGTACACGAAGTGCATCCAGTTTTTGCCGTAACCCTCTCAACTTCTTGCACATGCTATGTGGATGAAATGATGATACCATGCTAACTTTCAACCTTTTCAGAGTTCATTTGAAATGCTTTTCAATTTTAGGGTCTTATAGCTCAAAATAATTAGTAAATGCATGAAAAGTAACAAATGAAGTCAGAAAGGATTGAAAAATGATGATGTGGCTTTGAATGGTGCATTTTGAACACACAAAAAGTCAGGAGTTCAAATAAGTTTTAAAAAATGATATCCCTTTGTAACAGACGAGTTTCCGTATGAAATCCTGATACTTTGAAAGAGATTGTCCGTTTTGTAGACGAAGTGCATCCAGTTTTTGCCGTAACCCTCTCAACTTTCTTGCACATGCTATGTGGATGGAATGATGATACCATGCCAACTTTCAGCCTTTTCAGAGTTCATTTGAAATGCTTTTCAATTTAGGGTCTTATAACTCAAAATAATTAGTAAATGCATGAAAAATAACAAATGAAGCGAGAAAGGATTGAAAAATGATGATGTGGCTTTTAAAGGTGCATTTTGAACACACAAAAAGTCAGGAGTTCAAATAAGTTTTAAAAAATGATATCCCTTTGTAACAGACGAGTTTCCGTATGAAATCCTGATACTTTGAAAGAGATTGTCCGTTTTGTACACGAAGTGCACCAGTTTTTGCCGTAACCCTCTCAACTTTATTGCGCATGCTATGTGGATGAAATGATGATACCATGCCAACTTTCAACCTTTTCAGAGTTCATTTGAAATGCTTTTCAATTTTAGGGTCTTATATGTCAAAATAATTAGTAAATGCATGAAAAATAACAAATGAAGTCAGAAAGGATTGAAAAATGATGGTGTGGCTTTGAATGGTGCATTTTGAACACACGAAAAGTCAGGAGTTCAAATATGTTTTAAAAAATGAAATCCCTTTGTAAGAGACGAGTTTCCGTTTGAAATCCTGATACTTTGAAAGAGATTGTCCGTTTTGTACACGAAGTGCATCCAGTTTTTGCCGTAACCCTCTCAACTTTATTGCACATGCTATGTGGATGAAATCATGATACCATGCCAACTTTCAACCTTTTCAGAGTTCATTTGAAATGCTTTTCAATTTTAGGGTCTTATAGCTCAAAATAATTAGTAAATGCATGAAAAGTAACAAATGAAGTCAGAAAGGATTGAAAAATGATGATGTGGCTTTGAATGGTGCATTTTGAACACACAAAAAGTCAGGAGTTCAAATAAGTTTTAAAAAATGAATTCCCTTTGTAAGAGACGAGTTTCCGTATGAAATCCTGATACTTTGAAAGAGATTGTCCGTTTTGTACACGAGGTGCATCCAGTTTTTGCCGTAACCCTCTCAACTTTATTGCACATGCTATGTGGATGAAATGATGATACCATGCCAGCTTTCAACCTTTTCAGAGTTTAATTGAAATGCTTTTCAATTTTAGGGTCTTATAGCTCAAAATAATTAGTAAATGCATGAAAAATAACAAATGAAGCCAGAAAGGATTGAAAAATGATGATGTGGCTTTGAATGGTGCATTTTGAACACACAAAAAGTTAGGAGTTCAAATAAGTTTTAAGAAATGAAATCCATTTGTAACAGACGAGTTTCCGTATGAAATCCTGATACTTTGAAAGAGATTGTCCGTTTTGTACACGAAGTGCATCCAGTTTTTGCCGTAACCCTCTCAACTTTCTTGCACATGCTATGTGGATGAAATGATGATACCATGCCAACTTTCAACCTTTTCAGAGTTCATTTGAAATGGTTTTCAATTTTAGGTTCTTATAACTCAAAATAATTAATAAATGCATGAAAAATAACAAATGAGGCGAGAAAGGATTGAAAAATGACGATGTGGCTTTTAAAGGTGCATTTTGAACACACAAAAAGTCAGGAGTTCAAATAAGTTTTAAAAAATGAAATCCCTTCGTAACAGACGAGTTTCCGTATGAAATCCTGATACTTTGAAAGAGATTGTCCGTCTTGTACACGAAGTGCATCCAGTTTTTGCCGTAACCCTCTCAACTTTCTTGCACATGCTATGTGGATGAAATGATGATACCATGCCAACTTTCAACCTTTTCAGTGTTCATTTGAAATGCTTTTCAATTTTAGGGTCTTATTGCTCAAAATAATTAGCAAATGCATGAAAAATAACAAATGAAGTCAGAAAGGATTGAAAAATGATGATGTGGCTTTGAATGGTGCATTTTGAACACACAAAAAGTCAGGAGTTCAAATAAGTTTTAAAAAATGAAATCCCTTTGTAACAGCGAGTTTCCATATGAAATCCTGATACTTTGAAAGAGATTGTCCGTTTTGTACACGAAGTGCATCCAGTTTTTGCCGTAACTCTCTCAACTTTCTTGCACATGCTATGTGGATGGAATGATGATACCATGCCAACTTTCAACCTTTTCAGAGTTCATTTGAAAAGCTTTTCAATTTTAGGGTCTTATAGCTCAAAATAATTAGTAAATGCATGAAAAATAACAAATGAAGTCAGAAAGGATTGAAAAATGGTGATGTGGCTTTGAATGGTGCATTTTGAACACACAAAAAGTCAGGAGTTCAAATAAGTTTTAAAAAATGATATCCCTTTGTAAGAGACGAGTTTCCGTATGAAATCCTGATACTTTGAAAGAGATTGTCCGTTTTGTACACGAAGTGCATCCAGTTTTTGCCGTAACCCTCTCAACTTTATTGCACATGCTATGTGGATGAAATGATGATACCATGCCAACTTTCAACCTTTTCAGAGTTCATTTGAAATGCTTTTCAATTTTAGGGTCTTATAGCTCAAAATAATTAGTAAATGCATGAAAAATAACAAATGAAGCCAGAAAGGATTGAAAAATGATGATGTGGCTTTGAATGGTGCATTTTGAACACACAAAAAGTCAGGAGTTCAAATAAGTTTTAAAAAACGAAATCCCTTTGTAACAGACGAGTTTCCGGATGAAATCCTGATACTTTAAAAGAGATTGTCCGTTTTGCACACGAAGTGCATCCAGTTTTTGCCGTAACCCTCTCAACTTTATTGCACATGCTATGTGGATGAAATGATGATACCATGCCAACTTTCAACCTTTTCTGAGTTTATTTGAAATGCTTTTCAATTTTAGGGTCTTATAGCTCAAAATAATTAGTAAATGCATGAAAAATAACAAATAAAGTCAGAAAGGATTGAAAAATGATGATGTGGCTTTGAATGGAGCATTTTGAACACACAAAAAGTCAGGAGTTCAAATAAGTTTTAAAAAATGATATCCCTTTGTAAGAGACGAGTTTCCGTATGAAATCCTGGTACTTTGAAAGAGATTGTCCGTTTTGTACACGAAGTGCATCCAGTTTTTGTCGTAACCCTCTCAACTTTATTGCACATGCTATGTGGATGAAATGATGATACCATGCCAACTTTCAACCTTTTCAGAGTTCATTTGAAATGCTTTTCAATTTTAGGGTCTTATAGCTCAAAATAATTAGTAAATGCATGAAAAATAACAAATGAAGCCAGAAAGGATTGAAAAATGATGATGTGGCTTTGAATGGTGCATTTTGAACACACAAAAAGTCAGGAGTTCAAATAAGTTTTAAAAAACGAAATCCCTTTGTAACAGACGAGTTTCCGTATGAAATCCTGATACTTTGAAAGAGATTGTCCGTTTTGCACACGAAGTGCATCCAGTTTTTGCCGTAACCCTCTCAACTTTATTGCACATGCTATGTGGATGAAATGATGATACCATGCCAACTTTCAACCTTTTCTGAGTTTATTTGAAATGCTTTTCAATTTTAGGGTCTTATAGCTCAAAATAATTAGTAAATGCATGAAAAATAACAAATAAAGTCCGAAAGGATTGAAAAATGATGATGTGGCTTTGAATGGTGCATTTTGAACACACAAAATGTCAAGAGTTCAAATAAGTTAAAAAATGAAATCCCTTTGTAACAGACGAGTTTCCGTATGAAATCCTGATACTTTGAAAAAGATTGTCCGTTTTGTACACGAAGTGCATCCAGTTTTTGCCGTAACCCTCTCAACTTTCTTGCACATGCTATGTGGATGAAATGATGGTACCATGCCAACTTTCAACCTTTTCAGAGTTCATTTGAAATGCTTTTCAATTTTAGGGTCTTATAGCTCAAAATAATTATTAAATGCATGAAAAATAACAAATGAAGTCAGAAAGGATTGAAAAATGATGATGTGGCTTTGAATGGTGCATTTTGAACACACAAAAAGTCAGGAGTTCAAATAAGTTTTAAAAAATGAAATCCCTTTGTAACAGCGAGTTTCCATATGAAATCCTGATACTTTGAAAGAGATTGTCCGTTTTGTACACGAAGTGCATCCAGTTTTTGCCGTAACCCTCTCAACTTTCTTGCACATGCTATGTGGATGAAATGATGATACCATGCCAAGTTTCAACCTTTTAAGAGTTCATTTGAAATGCTTTTCAATCTTAGCGTCTTATAGCTCAAAATAATTAGTAAATGCATGAAAAATAACAAATGAAGTCAGAAAGGATTGAAAAATGATGATGTGGCTTTGAATGGTGCATTTTGAACACACAAAAAGTCAGGAGTTCAAATAAGTTTTAAAAAATGAAATCCCTTTGTAACAGACGAGTTTCCGTATGAAATCCTGATACTTTGAAAGAGATTGTCCATTTTGTACACGAAGTGCATCCTGTTTTTGCCGTAACCCTCTCAACTTTATTGCACATGCTATGTGGATGAAATGATGATACCATGCCAACTTTCAACCTTTTCAGAGTTCATTTGAAATGCTTTTCAATTTTAGGGTCTTATAGCTCAAAATAATTAGTAAATGCATGAAAAATAACAAATGAAGTGAGAAAGGATTGAAAAATGATGATGTGGCTTTGAATGGTGCATTTTGAACACGCAAAAAGTCAGGAGTTCAAATAAGTTTTAAAAAATTAAATCCCTTTGTAACAGACGAGTTTCCGTATGAAATCCTGATACTTTGAAACAGATTGTCCGTTTTGTACACGAAGTGCATCCAGTTTTTGCCGTAACACTCTCAACTTTCTTGCACATGCTATGTGGATGAAATGATGATACCATGCCAACTTTCAACCTTTTCAGAGTTTCTTTGAAATGCTTTTCAATTTTAGGGTCTTATAGCTCAAAATAATTAGTAAATGCATGAAAAATAACAAATAAAGTCAGAAAGGATTGAAAAATGATGATGTGGCTTTGAATGGTGCATTTTGAACACACAAAATGTCAAGAGTTCAAATAAGTTAAAAAATGAAATCCCTTTGTAACAGACGAGTTTCCGTATGAAATCCTGATACTTTGAAAGAGATTGTCCGTTTTGTACACGAAGTGCATCCAGTTTTTGCCGTAACCCTCTCAACTTTCTTGCACATGCTATGTGGATGAAATGATGATACCATGCCAACTTTCAACCTTTTCAGAGTTCATTTGAAATGCTTTTCAATTTTAGGGTCTTATAGCTCAAAATAATTAGTAAATGCATGAAAAATAACAAATGAAGTCAGAAAGGATTGAAAAATGATGATGTGGCTTTGAATGGTGCATTTTGAACACACAAAAAGTCAGGAGTTCAAATAAGTTTTAAAAAATGAAATCCCTTTGTAACAGCGAGTTTCCCTATGAAATCCTGATACTTTGAAAGAGATTGTTCGTTTTGTACACGAAGTGCATCCAGTTTTTGCCGTAACCCTCTCAACTTTCTTGCACATGCTATGTGGATGAAATGATGATACCATGCCAACTTTCAACCTTTTAAGAGTTCATTTGAAATGCTTTTCAATCTTAGCGTCTTATAGCTCAAAATAATTAGTAAATGCATGAAAAATAACAAATGAAGTCAGAAAGGATTGAAAAATGATGATGTGGCTTTGAATAGTGCATTTTGAACACACAAAAAGTCAGGAGTTCAAATAAGTTTTAAAAAACGAAATCCCTTTGTAACAAATGAGTTTCCGTATGAAATCCTGATACTTTGGAAGAGATTGTCCGTTTTGTACACGAAGTGCATCCAGTTTTTGCCGTAACCCTCTCAACTTTATTGCACATGCTATGTGTATGAAATGATGATACCATGCCAACTTTCAACCTTTTCAGAGTTTATTTGAAATGCTTTTCAATTTTAGGGTCTTATAGGTCAAAATAATTAGTAAATGCATGAAAAATAACAAATGAAGCCAGAAAGGATTGAAAAATGATGATGTGGCTTTGAATGGTGCATTTTAAACACACAAAAAGTCAGGAGTTCAAATAAGTTTTAAAAAACGAAATCCCTTTGTAACAGACGAGTTTCCGTATGAAATCCTGATACTTTGAAAGCGATTGTCCGTTTTGCACACGAAGTGCATCCAGTTTTTGCCGTAACCCTCTCAACTTTATTGCACATGCTATGTGGATGAAATGATGATACCATGCCAACTTTCAACCTTTTCAGAGTTCATTTGAAATGGTTTTCAATTTTAGGGTCTTATAACTCAAAATAATTAGTAAATGCATGAAAAATAACAAATGAAGCGAGAAAGGATTGAAAAATGATGATGTGGCTTTTAAAGGTGCATTTTGAACACACAAAAAGTCAGGAGTTGAAATAAGTTTTAAAAAATGAAATCCCTTTGTAACAGACGAGTTTCCGTATGAAATCCTGATACTTTGAAAGAGATTGTCCGTTTTGTACACGAAGTGCATCCAGTTTTTGCCGTAACCCTCTCAACTTTCTTGCACATGCTATGTGGATGAAATGATGATACCATGCCAACTTTCAACCTTTTCAGAGTTCATTTGAAATGCTTTTCAATTTTAGGGTCTTATAGCTCAAAATAATTAGTAAATGCATGAAAAATAACAAATGAAGTCAGAAAGGATTGAAAAATGATGATGTGGCTTTGAATTGTGCATTTTGAACACACAAAAAGTCAGGAGTTCAAATAAGTTTAAAAAAATGAAATCCCTTTGTAAGAGACGAGTTTCCGTATGAAATCCTGATACTTTGAAAAGAGATTGTCCGTTTTGTACACGAAGTGCATTCAGTTTTTGCCGTAACCCTCTCAACTTTATTGCACATGCTATGTGGATGAAATCATGATACCATGCCAACTTTCAACCTTTTCAGAGTTCATTTGAAATGCTTTTCAATTTTAGGGACTTATAGCTCAAAATAATTAGTAAATGCATGAAAAGTAACAAATGAAGTCAGAAAGGATTGAAAAATGATGATGTGCTTTGAATGGTGCATTTTGAACACACAAAAAGTCAGGAGTTCAAATAAGTTTTAAAAAATTAAATCCCTTTGTAACAGACGAGTTTCCGTATGAAATCCTGATACTTTGAAAGAGATTGTCCGTTTTGTACACGAAGTGCATCCAGTTTTTGTCGTCACCCTCTCAACTTTATTGCACATGCTATGTGGATGAAATGATGATACCATGCCAACTTTCAACCTTTTCAGAGTTTATTTGAAATGCTTTTCAATTTTAGGGTCTTATAGCTCAAAATAATTAGTAAATGCATGAAAAATAACAAATGAAGCCAGAAAGGATTGAAAAATGATGATGTGGCTTTGAATGGTGCATTTTGAACACACAGAAAGTCAGGAGTTCAAATAAGTTTTAAGAAACGAAATCCATTTGTAACAGACGAGTTTCCGTATGAAATCCTGATACTTTGAAAGAGATTGTCCGTTTTGTACACGAAGTGCATCCAGTTTTTGCCGTAACCCTCTCAACTTTCTTGCACATGCTATGTGGATGAAATGATGATACCATTGCAACTTTCAACCTTTTCAGAGTTCATTTGAATTGGTTTTCAATTTTAGGGTCTTATAGCTGAAAATAATTAGTAAATGCATGAAAAATAACAAATGAAGTCAGAAAGGATTGAAAAATGATGATGTGGCTTTGAATGGTGCATTTTGAACACACAAAAAGTCAGGAGTTCAAATAAGTTTAAAAAAATTAAATCCCTTTGTAACAGACGAGTTTCCGTATGAAATCCTGATACTTTGAAAGAGATTGTCCGTTTTGTACACGAAGTGCATCCAGTTTTTGCCGTAACCCTCTCAACTTTCTTGCACATGCTAGGTGGATGGAATGATGATACCATGCCAATTTTCAGCCTTTTTAGAGTTCATTTGAAATGCTTTTCAATTTTAGGGTCTTATAGCTCAAAATAATTAGTAAATGCATGAAAAATAACAAATGAAGTCAGAAAGGATTGAAAAATGATGATGTGGCTTTGAATGGTGCATTTTGAACACACAAAAAGTCAGGAGTTCAAATAAGTTTTAAAAAATGAAATCCCTTTGTAACAGACGAGTTTCCGTATGAAATCGTGATACTTTGAAAGAGATTGTCCGTTTTGTACACGAAGTGCATCCGGTTTTTGCCGTAACCCTCTCAACTTTCTTTCACATGCTATTTGGATGGAATGATGATACCATGCCAACTTTCAACCTTTTCAGAGTTCATTTGAAATGCTTTTCAATTTTAGGATCTTATAGCTCAAAATAATTAGTAAATGCATGAAAAATAACAAATGAAGTCAGAAAGGATTGAAAAATGATGATGTGGCTTTGAATGGTGCATTTTGAACACACAAAAAGTCAGGAGTTCAAATAAGTTTTAAAAAATGAAATCCCTTTGTAACAGCGAGTTTCCCTATGAAATCCTGATACTTTGGAAGAGATTGTCCGTTTTGTACACGAAGTGCATCCAGTTTTTGCCGTAACCCTCTCAACTTTCTTGCACATGCTATGTGGATGAAATGATGATACCATTGCAACTTTCAACCTTTTCAGAGTTCATTTGAATTGGTTTTCAATTTTAGGGTCTTATAGCTGAAAATAATTAGTAAATGCATGAAAAATAACAAATGAAGTCAGAAAGGATTGAAAAATGATGATGTGGCTTTGAATGGTGCATTTTGAACACACAAAAAGTCAGGAGTTCAAATAAGTTTAAAAAAATTAAATCCCTTTGTAACAGACGAGTTTCCGTATGAAATCCTGATACTTTGAAAGAGATTGTCCGTTTTGTACACGAAGTGCATCCAGTTTTTGCCGTAACCCTCTCAACTTTCTTGCACATGCTAGGTGGATGGAATGATGATACCATGCCAATTTTCAGCCTTTTTAGAGTTCATTTGAAATGCTTTTCAATTTTAGGGTCTTATAGCTCAAAATAATTAGTAAATGCATGAAAAATAACAAATGAAGTCAGAAAGGATTGAAAAATGATGATGTGGCTTTGAATGGTGCATTTTGAACAGACAAAAAGTCAGGAGTTCAAATAAGTTTTAAAAAATGAAATCCCTTTGTAACAGACGAGTTTCCGTATGAAATCGTGATACTTTGAAAGAGATTGTCCGTTTTGTACACGAAGTGCATCCGGTTTTTGCCGTAACCCTCTCAACTTTCTTTCACATGCTATTTGGATGGAATGATGATACCATGCCAACTTTCAACCTTTTCAGAGTTCATTTGAAATGCTTTTCAATTTTAGGATCTTATAGCTCAAAATAATTAGTAAATGCATGAAAAATAACAAATGAAGTCAGAAAGGATTGAAAAATGATGATGTGGCTTTGAATGGTGCATTTTGAACACACAAAAAGTCAGGAGTTCAAATAAGTTTTAAAAAATGAAATCCCTTTGTAACAGCGAGTTTCCCTATGAAATCCTGATACTTTGGAAGAGATTGTCCGTTTTGTACACGAAGTGCATCCAGTTTTTGCCGTAACCCTCTCAACTTTCTTGCACATGCTATGTGGATGAAATGATGATACCATGCCAACTTTCAAGCTTTTCAGAGTTCATTTGAAATGCTTTCCAATCTTAGGGTCTTATAGCTCAAAATAATTAGTAAATGCATGAAAAATAACAAAAAAAGTCAGAAAGGATTGAAAAATGATGATGTGGCTTTGAATGGTGCATCTTGAACACAGAAAAAGTCAAGAGTTCAAATAAGTTTTAAAAAATGAAATCCCTTTGTCGCAGACGAGTTTCCGTATGAAATCCTGATACATTGAAAGAGATTGTCCATTTTGTACACGAAGTGCATCCAGTTTTTGCCGTAACCCTCTCAACTTTATTGCACATGCTATGTGGATGAAATGATTGTACCATGCCAACTTTCAACCTTTTCAGAGTTCATTTGAAGTGCTTTTCAATTTTAAGGTCTTATAGCTCAAAATAATTAGTAAATGCATGAAAAATAACAAATGAAGTCAGAAAGGATTGAAAAATGATGATGTGGCTTTGAATGGTGCATTTTGAACACACAAAAATTCAGGAGTTCAAATAAGTTTTAAAAAATGAAATCCCTTTGTAACAGCGAGTTTCCCAATGAAATCTTGATACTTTGAAAGAGATTGTCCGTTTTGTACACGAAGTGCATCCAGTTTTTGCCGTAACCCTCTCAACTTTCTTGCACATGCTATGTGGATGAAATGATGATACCATGCCAACTTTCAACCTTTTAAGAGTTCATTTGAAATGCTTTTCAACCTTAGCGTCTTATAGCTCAAAATAATTAGTAAATGCATAAAAATAACAAATGAAGTCAGAAAGGATTGAAAAATGATGATGTGGCTTTGAATGGTGCATTTTGAACACACAAAAAGTCAGGAGTTCAAATAAGTTTTAAAAAATGAAATCCCTTTGTAACAGCGAGTTTCCCTATGAAATCCTGATACTTTGGAAGAGATTGTCCGTTTTGTACACGAAGTGCATCCAGTTTTTGCCGTAACCCTCTCAACTTTCTTGCACATGCTATGTGGATGAAATGATGATACCATGCCAACTTTCAAGCTTTTCAGAGTTCATTTGAAATGCTTTCCAATCTTAGGGTCTTATAGCTCAAAATAATTAGTAAATGCATGAAAAATAACAAAAAAAGTCAGAAAGGATTGAAAAATGATGATGTGGCTTTGAATGGTGCATCTTGAACACAGAAAAAGTCAAGAGTTCAAATAAGTTTTAAAAAATGAAATCCCTTTGTCGCAGACGAGTTTCCGTATGAAATCCTGATACATTGAAAGAGATTGTCCGTTTTGTACACGAAGTGCATCCAGTTTTTGCCGTAACCCTCTCAACTTTATTGCACATGCTATGTGGATGAAATGATTGTACCATGCCAACTTTCAACCTTTTCAGAGTTCATTTGAAGTGCTTTTCAATTTTAAGGTCTTATAGCTCAAAATAATTAGTAAATGCATGAAAAATAACAAATGAAGTCAGAAAGGATTGAAAAATGATGATGTGGCTTTGAATGGTGCATTTTGAACACACAAAAATTCAGGAGTTCAAATAAGTTTTAAAAAATGAAATCCCTTTGTAACAGCGAGTTTCCCAATGAAATCTTGATACTTTGAAAGAGATTGTCCGTTTTGTACACGAAGTGCATCCAGTTTTTGCCGTAACCCTCTCAACTTTCTTGCACATGCTATGTGGATGAAATGATGATACCATGCCAACTTTCAACCTTTTAAGAGTTCATTTGAAATGCTTTTCAATCTTAGCGTCTTATAGCTCAAAATAATTAGTAAATGCATAAAAATAACAAATGAAGTCAGAAAGGATTGAAAAATGATGATGTGGCTTTGAATGGTGCATTTTGAACACACAAAACGTCAGGAGTTCAAATAAGTTTTAAAAAATGAAATCCCTTTGTAACAGACGAGTTTCCGTATGAAATCCTGATACTTTGAAAGAGATTGTCCGTTTTGTACACGAAGTGCATCCAGTTTTTGCCGTAACCCTCTCAACTTTCTTGCACATGCTATGTGGATGGAATGATGATACCATGCCAAGTTTCAACCTTTTCAGAGTTCATTTGAAATGCTTTTCAATTTTAGGGTCTTATAGCTCAAAATAATTAGTAAATGCATGAAAAATAACAAATGAAGTCAGAAAGGATTGAAAAATGATGATGTGGCTTTGAATGGTGCATTTTGAACACACAAAAAGTCAGGAGTTCAAATAAGTTTTAAAAAATGAAATCCCTTTGTAAGAAACGAGTTTCCGTATGAAATCCTGATACTTTGAAAGAGATTGTCCGTTTTGTACACGAAGTGCATCCAGTTTTTGCCGTAACCCTCTCAACTTTATTGCACATGCTATGTGGATGAAATCATGATACCATGCCAACTTTCAACCTTTTCAGAGTTCATTTGAAATGCTTTTCAATTTTAGGGTCTTATAGCTCAAAATAATTAGTAAATGCATGAAAAGTAACAAATGAAGTCAGAAAGGATTGAAAAATGATGATGTGGCTTTGAATGGTGCATTTTGAACACACAAAAAGTCAGGAGTTCAAATAAGTTTTAAAAATTAAATCCCTTTGTAACAGACGAGTTTCCGTATGAAATCCTGATACTTTGAAAGAGATTGTCCGTTTTGTACACGAAGTGCATCCAGTTTTTGCCGTAACCCTCTCAACTTTATTGCACATGCTATGTGGATGAAATGATGATACCATGCCAACTTTCAACCTTTTCAGAGTTTATTTGAAATGCTTTTCAATTTTAGGGTCTTATAGCTCAAAATAATTAGTAAATGCATGAAAAATAACAAATGAAGCCAGAAAGGATTAAAAATGATGATGTGGCTTTGAATGGTGCATTTTGAACACACAAAAGTCAGGAGTTCAAATAAGTTTTAAGAAACGAAATCCATTTGTAACAGACGAGTTTCCGTATGAAATCCTGATACTTTGAAAGAGATTGTCCGTTTTGTACACGAAGTGCATCCAGTTTTTGCCGTAACCCTCTCAACTTTCTTGCCCATGCTATGTGGATGAAATGATGATACCATGCCAACTTTCAACCTTTTCAGAGTTCATTTGAAATGGTTTTCAATTTTAGGGTCTTATAACTCAAAATAATTAGTAAATGCATGAAAAATAACAAATGAAGCGAGAAAGGATTGAAAAATGATGATGTGGCTTTTAAAGGTGCATTTTGAACACACAAAAAGTCAGGAGTTCAAATAAGTTTTAAAAAATGAAATCCCTTTGTAACAGACGAGTTTCCGTATGAAATCCTGATACTTTGAAAGAGATTGTCCGTTTTGTACACGAAGTGCATCCAGTTTTTGCCGTAACCCTCTCAACTTTATTGCACATGCTATGTGGATGAAATGATTGTACCATGCCAACTTTCAACCTTTTCAGAGTTCATTTGAAGTGCTTTTCAATTTTAAGGTCTTATAGCTCAAAATAATTAGTAAATGCATGAAAAATAACAAATGAAGTCAGAAAGGATTGAAAAATGATGATGTGGCTTTGAATGGTGCATTTTGAACACACAAAAAGTCAGGAGTTCAAATAAGTTTTAAAAAATGAAATCCCTTTGTAAGAGACGAGTTTCCGTATGAAATCCTGGTACTTTGAAAGAGATTGTCCGTTTTGTACACGAAGTGCATCCAGTTTTTGCCGTAACCCTCTCAACTTTATTGCACATGCTATGTGGATGAAATCATGATACCATGCCAACTTTCAACCTTTTCAGAGTTCATTTGAAATGCTTTTCAATTTTAGGGTCTTATAGCTCAAAATAATTAGTAAATGCATGAAAAGTAACAAATGAAGTCAGAAAGGATTGAAAAATGATGATGTGGCTTTGAATGGTGCATTTTGAACACACAAAAAGTCAGGAGTTCAAATAAGTTTTCAAAAATTAAATCCCTTTGTAAGAGACGAGTTTCCGTATGAAATCCTGATACTTTGAAAGAGATTGTCCGTTTTGTACACGAAGTGCATCTAGTTTTTGCCGTAACCCTCTCAACTTTATTGCACATGCTATGTGGATGAAATGATGATACCATGCCAACTTTCAACCTTTTCAGAGTTTATTTGAAATGCTTTTCAATTTTAGGGTCTTATAGCTCAAAATAATTAGTAAATGCATGAAAAATAACAAATGAAGCCAGAAAGGATTAAAAATGATGATGTGGCTTTGAATGGTGCATTTTGAACACACAAAAGTCAGGAGTTCAAATAAGTTTTAAGAAACGAAATCCATTTGTAACAGACGAGTTTCCGTATGAAATCCTGATACTTTGAAAGAGATTGTCCGTTTTGTACACGAAGTGCATCCAGTTTTTGCCGTAACCCTCTCAACTTTCTTGCCCATGCTATGTGGATGAAATGATGATACCATGCCAACTTTCCTCCTTTTCAGAGTTCATTTGAAATGCTTTTCAATTTTAGGGTCTTATAACTCAAAATAATTAGTAAATGCATGAAAAATAACAAATGAAGTCAGAAAGGATTGAAAAATGATGATGTGGCTTTGAATGGTGCATTTTGAACACACAAAAAGTCAGGAGTTCAAATAAGTTTTAAAAAACGAAATCCCTTTGTAACAGACGAGTTTCCGTATGAAATCCTGATACTTTGAAAGAGATTGTCCGTTTTGTACACGAAGTGCATCCAGTTTTTGCCGTAACCCTCTCAACTTTCTTGCACATGCTATGTGGCTGGAATGATGATACCATGCCAACTTTCAACCTTTTCTGAGTTCATTTGAAATGCTTTCCAATTTTAGGGTCTTATAGCTCAAAATAATTAGTAAATGCATGAAAAATAACAAAAAAAGTCAGAAAGGATTGAAAAATGATGATGTGGCTTTGAATGGTGCATTTTGAACACACAAAAAGTCAAGAGTTCAAATAAGTTTTAAAAAATGAAATCCCTTTGTCACAGACGAGTTTCCGTCTGAAATCCTGATACTTTGAAAGAGATTGTCCGTTTTGTACACGAAGTGCATCCAGTTTTTGCCGTAACCCTCTCAACTTTCTTGCACATGCTATGTGGATGAAATGATGATACCATGCCAACTTTCAACCTTTTCAGAGTTCATTCGAAATGGTTTTCAATTTTAGGGTCTTATAACTCAAAATAATTAGTAAATGCATGAAAAATAACAAATGAAGCGAGAAAGGATTGAAAAATGATGATGTGGCTTTTAAAGGTGCATTTTGAACACACAAAAAGTCAGGAGTTCAAATAAGTTTTAAAAAATGAAATCCCTTTGTAACAGACGAGTTTCCGTATGAAATCCTGATACTTTGAAAGAGATTGTCCGTTTTGTACACGAAGTGCATCCAGTTTTTGCCGTAACCCTCTCAACTTTCTTGCACATGCTATGTGGATGAAATGATGATACCATGCCAACTTTCAACCTTTTCAGAGTTCATTTGAAATGCTTTTCAATTTTAGGGTCTTATAGCTCAAAATAATTAGTAAATGCATGGAAAATAACAAATGAAGTCAGAAAGGATTGAAAAATGATGATGTGGCTTTGAATGGTACATTTTGAACACACAAAAAGTCAGGAGTTCAAATAAGTTTTAAAAAATGAAATCCCTTTGTAATAGCGAGTTTCCATATGAAATCCTGATACTTTGAAAGAGATTGTCCGTTTTGTACACGAAGTGCATCCAGTTTTTGCCGTAACCCTCTCAACTTTCTTGCACATGCTATGTGGATGGAATGATGATACCATGCCAACTTTCAGCCTTTTCAGAGTTCATTTGAAATGCTTTTCAATTTTAGGGTCTTATAGCTCAAAATAATTAGTAAATGCATGAAAAATAACAAATGAAGTCAGAAAGGATTGAAAAATGATGATGTGGCTTTGAATGGTGCATTTTGAACACACAAAAAGTCAGGAGTTCAAATAAGTTTTAAAAAACGAAATCCCTTTGTAACAGACGAGTTTCCGTATGAAATCCTGATACTTTGAAAGAGATTGTCCGTTTTGTACACGAAGTGCATCCAGTTTCTGCCGTAACCCTCTCAACTTTCTTGCACATACTATGTGGCTGGAATGATGATACCATGCCAACTTTCAACCTTTTTACAGTTCATTTGAAATGATTTTCAATTTTAGGGTCTTATAGCTCAAAATAATTAGTAAATGCATGAAAAATAACAAATAAAGTCAGAAAGGATTGAAAAATGATGATGTGGCTTTGAATGGTGCATTTTGAACACACAAAAAGTCAAGAGTTCAAATAAGTTTTAAAAAATGAAATCCCTTTGTAACAGACGAGTTTCCGTATGAAATCCTGATACTTTGAAAGAGATTGTCCGTTTTGTACACGAAGTGCATCCAGTTTTTGCCGTAACCCTCTCAACTTTCTTGCACATGCTATGTGGATGAAATGATGGTACCATGCCAACTTTCAACCTTTTCAGAGTTCATTTGAAATGCTTTTCAATTTTAGGGTCTTATAGCTCAAAATAATTAGTAAATGCATGAAAAATAACAAATCAAGTCAGAAAGGATTGAAAAATGATGATGTGGCTTTGAATGGTGCATTTTGAACACACAAAAAGTCAGGAGTTCAAATAAGTTTTAAAAAATGAAATCCCTTTGTAACAGCGAGTTTCCCTATGAAATCCTGATACTTTGAAAGAGATTGTCCGTTTTGTACACGAAGTGCATCCAGTTTTTGCCGTAACCCTCTCAACTTTCTTGCACATGCTATGTGGATGAAATCATGATACCATGCCAACTTTCAACCTTTTTAGAGTTCATTTGAAATGATTTTCAATTTTAGGGTCTTATAGCTCAAAATAATTAGTAATTGCATGAAAAATAACAAATGAAGTCAGAAAGGATTGAAAAATGATGATGTGGCTTTGAATGGTGCATTTTGAACACACAAAAAGTCAGGAGTTCAAATAAGTTTTAAAAAACGAAATCCCTTTGTAACAGACGAGTTTCCGTGTGAAATCCTGATACTTTGAAAGAGATTGTCCGTTTTGTACACGAAGTGCATCCAGTTTTTGCCGTAACCCTCTCAACTTTCGTGCACATACTATGTGGCTGGAATGATGATACCATGCCAACTTTCAACCTTTTTAGAGTTCATTTGAAATGATTTTCAATTTTAGGGTCTTATAGCTCAAAATAATTAGTAAATGCATGAAAAATAACAAATAAAGTCAGAAAGGATTGAAAAATGATGATGTGGCTTTGAATGGTGCATTTTGAACACACAAAAAGTCAAGAGTTCAAATAAGTTTTAAAAAATGAAATCCCTTTGTAACAGACGAGTTTCCGTATGAAATCCTGATACTTTGAAAGAGATTGTCCGTTTTGTACACGAAGTGCATCCAGTTTTTGCCGTAATCCTCTCAACTTTCTTGCACATGCTATGTGGATGAAATGATGGTACCATGCCTACTTTCAACCTTTTCAGAGTTCATTTGAAATGCTTTTCAATTTTAGGGTCTTATAGCTCAAAATAATTAGTAAATGCATGAAAAATAACAAATGAAGTCAGAAAGGATTGAAAAATGATGATGTGGCTTTGAATGGTGCATTTTGAACACACAAAAAGTCAGGAGTTCAAATAAGTTTTAAAAAATGAAATCCCTTTGTAAGAGACGAGTTTCCGTATGAAATCCTGATACTTTGAAAGAGATTGTCCGTTTTGTACACGAAGTGCATCCAGTTTTTGCCGTAACCCTCTCAACTTTCTTGCACATGCTATGTGGATGAAATCATGATACCATGCCAACTTTCAACCTTTTTAGAGTTCATTTGAAATGATTTTCAATTTTAGGGTCTTATAACTCAAAATAATTAGTAAATGCATGAAAAATAACAAATGAAGTCAGAAAGGATTGAAAAATGATGATGTGGCTTTGAATGGTGCATTTTGAACACACAAAAAGTCAGGAGTTCAAATAAGTTTTAAAAAATGAAATCCCTTTGTAAGAGACGAGTTTCCGTATGAAATCCTGATACTTTGAAAGAGATTGTCCGTTTTGTACACGAAGTGCATCCAGTTTTGCTGTAACCCTCTAAACTTTATTGCACATGCTATGTGGATGAAATCATGATACCAAGCCAACTTTCAACCTTTTCAGAGTTCATTTGAAATGCTTTTCAATTTTAGGGTCTTATAACTCAAAATAATTAGTAAATGCATGAAAAATAACAAATGAAGTCAGAAAGGATTGAAAAATGATGATGTGGCTTTGAATGGTGCATTTTGAACACACAAAACGTCAGGAGTTCAAATAAGTTTTAAAAAATGAAATCCCTTTGTAAGAGACGAGTTTCCGTATGAAATCCTGATACTTTGAAAGAGATTGTCCGTTTTGTACACGAAGTGCATCCAGTTTTTGCCGTAACCCTCTCAACTTTATTGCACATGCTATGTGGATGAAATCATGATACCATGCCAACTTTCAACCTTTTCAGAGTTCATTTGAAATGCTTTTCAATTTTAGGGTCTTATAGCTCAAAATAATTAGTAAATGCATGAAAAGTAACAAATGAAGTCAGAAAGGATTGAAAAATGATGATGTGGCTTTGAATGGTGCATTTTGAACACACAAAAAGTCAGGAGTTCAAATAAGTTTTAAAAAATTAAATCCCTTTGTAAGAGACGAGTTTCCGTATAAAATCCTGATACTTTGAAAGAGATTGTCCGTTTTGTACACGAAGTACATCCAGTTTTTGCCGTAACCCTCTCAACTTTATTGCACATGCTATGTGGATGAAATCATGATACCAAGCCAACTTTCAACCTTTTCAGAGTTCATTTGAAATGCTTTTCAATTTTACGGTCTTATAACTCAAAATAATTAGTAAATGCATGAAAAATAACAAATGAAGTCAGAAAGGATTGAAAAATGATGATGTGGCTTTGAATGGTGCATTTTGAGCACACAAAACGTCAGGAGTTCAAATAAGTTTTAAAAAATGAAATCCCTTTGTAACAGACGAGTTTCCGTATGAAATCCTGATACTTTGAAAGAGATTGTCCGTTTTGTACACGAAGTGCATCCAGTTTTTGCCGTAACCCTCTCAACTTTCTTGCACATGCTATGTGGATGGAATGATGATACCATGCCAACTTTCAACCTTTTCAGAGTTCATTTGAAATGCTTTTCAATTTTAGGGTCTTATAGCTCAAAATAATTAGTAAATGCATGAAAAATAACAAATGAAGTCAGAAAGGATTGAAAAATGATGATGTGGCTTTTAAAGGTGCATTTTGAACACACAAAAAGTCAGGAGTTCAAATAAGTTTTAAAAAACGAAATCCCTTTGTAACAGACGAGTTTCCGTATGAAATCCTGATACTTTGAAAGAGATTGTCCGTTTTGTACACGAAGTGCATCCAGTTTTTGCCGTAACCCTCTCAACTTTCTTGCACATGCTATGTGGATGAAATGATGATACCATGCCAACTTTCAACCTTTTCAGAGTTCATTTGAAATGCTTTTCAATTTTAGGGTCTTATAGCTCAAAATAATTAGTAAATGCATGAAAAATAACAAATGAAGTCAGAAAGGATTGAAAAATGATGATGTGGCTTTGAATGGTGCATTTCGAACACACAAAGTCAGGAGTTTAAATAAGTTTTAAAAAATGAAATCCCTTTGTAACAGCGAGTTTCCATATGAAATCCTGATACTTTGAAAGAGATTGTCCGTTTTGTACACGAAGTGCATCCAGTTTTTGCCGTAACCCTCTCAACTTTCTTGCACATGCTATGTGGATGAAATGATGATACCATGCCAACTTTCAACCTTTTCAGAGTTCATTTGAAATGCTTTTCAATTTTAGGGTCTTATAGCTCAAAATAATTAGTAAATGCATGAAAAATAACAAATGAAGCCAGAAAGGATTGAAAAATGATGATGTGGCTTTGAATGGTGCATTTTGAACACACAAAAGTCAGGAGTTCAAATAAGTTTTAAGAAACGAAATCCATTTGTAACAGACGAGTTTCCCTATGAAATCCTGATACTTTGAAAGAGATTGTCCGTTTTGTACACGAAGTGCATCCAGTTTTTGCCGTAACCCTCTCAACTTTCTTGCACATGCTATGTGGATGAAATGATGATACCATGCCAACTTTCAACCATTTTAGAGTTCATTTGAAATGATTTTCAATTTTAGGGTCTTATAGCTCAAAATAATTAGTAAATGCATGAAAAATAACAAATGAAGTCAGAAAGGATTGAAAAATGATGATGTGGCTTTGAATGGTGCATTTTGAACACACAAAAAGTCAGGAGTTCAAATAAGTTTTAAAAAATTAAATCCCTTTGTAAGAGACGAGTTTCCGTATGAAATCCTGATACTTTGAAAAAGATTGTCCGTTTTGTACACGACTTGCATCCAGTTTTTGCCGTAACCCTCTCAACTTTATTGCACATGCTATGTGGATGAAATGATGATACCATGCCAACTTTCAACCTTTTCAGAGTTTATTTGAAATGCTTTTCAATTTTAGGGTCTTATAGCTCAAAATAATTAGTAAATGCATGAAAAATAACAAATGAAGCCAGAAAGGATTGAAAAATGATGATGTGGCTTTGAATGGTGCATTTTGAACACACAAAAAGTCAGGAGTTCAAATAAGTTTTAAGAAACGAAATCCATTTGTAACAGACGAGTTTCCGTATGAAATCCTGATACTTTGAAAGAGATTGTCCGTTTTGTACACGAAGTGCATCCAGTTTTTGCCGTAACCCTCTCAACTTTCTTGCACATGCTATGTGGATGAAATGATGATACCATGCCAACTTTCAACCTTTTCAGAGTTCATTTGAAATGGTTTTCAATTTTAGGGTCTTATAACTCAAAATAATTAGTAAATGCATGAAAAATAACAAATGAAGCGAGAAAGGATTGAAAAATGATGATGTGGCTTTTAAAGGTGCATTTTGAACACACAAAAAGTCAGGAGTTCAAATAAGTTTTAAAAAATGAAATCCCTTTGTAACAGACGAGTTTCCGTATGAAATCCTGATACTTTGAAAGAGATTGTCCGTTTTGTACACGAAGTGCATCCAGTTTTTGCCGTAACCCTCTCAACTTTCTTGCACATGCTATGTGGATGAAATGATGATACCATGCCAACTTTCAACCTTTTCAGAGTTCATTTGAAATGCTTTTCAATTTTAGGGTCTTATAGCTCAAAATAATTAGTAAATGCATGAAAAATAACAAATGAAGTCAGAAAGGATTGAAAAATGATGATGTGGCTTTGAATGGTGCATTTTGAACACACAAAAAGTCAGGAGTTCAAATAAGTTTAAAAAAATTAAATCCCTTTGTAACAGACGAGTTTCCGTATGAAATCCTGATACTTTGAAAGAGATTATCCGTTTTGTACACGAAGTGCATCCAGTTTTTGCCGTAACCCTCTCAACTTTCTTGCACATGCTATGTGGATGGAATGATGATACCATGCCAACTTTCAGCCTTTTCAGAGTTCATTTGAAATGCTTTTCAATTTTAGGGTCTTATAGCTCAAAATAATTAGTAAATGCATGAAAAATAACAAATGAAGTCAGAAAGGATTGAAAAATGATGATGTGGCTTTGAATGGTGCATTTTGAACACACAAAAAGTCAGGAGTTCAAATAAGTTTTAAAAAACGAAATCCCTCTGTAACAGACGAGTTTCCGTATGAAATCCTGATACTTTGAAAGAGATTGTCCGTTTTGTACACGAAGTGCATCCAGTTTTTGCCGTAACCCTCTCAACTTTCTTGCACATGCTATGTGGATGAAATGATGATACCATGCCAACTTTCAACCTTTTCAGAGTTCATTTGAAATGGTTTTCAATTTTAGGGTCTTATAACTCAAAATAATTAGTAAATGCATGAAAAATAACAAATAAAGTCAGAAAGGATTGAAAAATGATGATGTGGCTTTGAATGGTGCATTTTGAACACACAAAAAGTCAAGAGTTCAAATAAGTTTTAAAAAATGAAATCCCTTTGTAACAGACGAGTTTCCGTATGAAATCCTGATACTTTGAAAGAGATTGTCCGTTTTGTACACGAAGTGCATCCAGTTTTTGCCGTAACCCTCTCAACTTTCTTGCACATGCTATGTGGATGAAATGATGGTACCATTCCAACTTTCAACCTTTTCAGAGTTCATTTGAAATGCTTTTCAAGTTTAGGGTCTTATAGCTCAAAATAATTAGTAAATGCATGAAAAATAACAAATGAAGTCAGAAAGGATTGAAAAATGATGATGTGGCTTTGAATGGTGCATTTTGAACACACAAAAAGTCAGGAGTTCAAATAAGTTTAAAAAAATTAAATCCCTTTGTAACAGACGAGTTTCCGTATGAAATCCTGATACTTTGAAAGAGATTGTCCGTTTTGTACACGAAGTGCATCCAGTTTTTGGCGTAACCCTCTCAACTTTCTTGCACATGCTATGTGGATGGAATGATGATACCATGCCAACTTTCAGCCTTTTCAGAGTTCATTTGAAATGCTTTTCAATTTTAGGGTCTTATAGCTCAAAATAATTAGTAAATGCATGAAAAATAACAAATGAAGTCAGAAAGGATTGAAAAATGATGATGTGGCTTTGAATGGTGCATTTTGAACACACAAAAAGTCAGGAGTTCAAATAAGTTTTAAAAAACGAAATCCCTCTGTAACAGACGAGTTTCCGTATGAAATCCTGATACTTTGAAAGAGATTGTTCGTTTTGTACACGAAGTGTATCCAGTTTTTGCCGTAACCCTCTCAACTTTCTTGCACATGCTATGTGGCTGGAATGATGATACCATGCCAACTTTCAACCTTTTTAGAGTTCATTTGAAATGGTTTTCAATTTTAGGGTCTTATAGCTCAAAATAATTAGTAAATGCATGAAAAATAACAAATGAAGTCAGAAAGGATTGAAAAATGATGATGTGGCTTTGAATGGTGCATTTTGAACACACGAAAAGTCAGGAGTTCAAATAAGTTTTAAAAAATGAAATCCCTTTGTAACAGACGAGTTTCCGTATGAAATCCTGATACTTTGAAAGAGATTGTCCGATTTGTACACGAAGTGCATCCAGTTTTTGCCGTAACCCTCTCAACTTTATTGCACATGCTATGTGGATGAAATCATGATACCATGCCAACTTTCAACCTTTTCAGAGTTCATTTGAAATGCTTTTCAATTTTAGGGTCTTATAGCTCAAAATAATTAGTAAATGCATGAAAAGTAACAAATGAAGTCAGAAAGGATTGAAAAATGATGATGTGGCTTTGAATGGTGCATTTTGAACACACAAAAAGTCAGGAGTTCAAATAAGTTTTAAAAAATGATATCCCTTTGTAAGAGACGAGTTTCCGTATGAAATCCTGATACTTTGAAAGAGATTGTCCGTTTTGTACACGAAGTGCATCCAGTTTTTGCCGTAACCCTCTCAACTTTATTGCACATGCTATGTGGATGAAATGATGATACCATGCCAACTTTCAACCTTTTCAGTGTTCATTTGAAATGCTTTTCAATTTTAGGGTCTTATAGCTCAAAATAATTAGTAAATGCATGAAAAATAACAAATGAAGTCAGAAAGGATTGAAAAATGATGATGTGGCTTTGAATGGTGCATTTTGAACACACAAAAAGTCAGGAGTTCAAATAAGTTTTAAAAAATTAAATCCCTTTGTAACAGACGAGTTTCAGTATGAAATCCTGATACTTTGAAAGAGATTGTCCGTTTTGTACACGAAGTGCATCCAGTTTTTGCCGTAACCCTCTCAACTTTATTGCACATGCTATGTGGATGAAATGATGATACCATGCCAACTTTCAACCTTTTCAGAGTTCATTTGAAATGCTTTTCAATTTTAGGGTCTTATAGCTCAAAATAATTAGTAAATGCATGAAAAATAACAAATGAAGCCAGAAAGGATTGAAAAATGATGATGTGGCTTTGAATGGTGCATTTTGAACACACAAAAGTCAGGAGTTCAAATAAGTTTTAAGAAACGAAATCCATTTGTAACAGACGAGTTTCCGTATGAAATCCTGATACTTTGAAAGAGATTGTCCGTTTTGTACACGAAGTGCATCCAGTTTTTGCCGTAACCCTCTCAACTTTCTTGCACATGCTATGTGGATGAAATGATGATACCATGCCAACTTTCAACCTTTTCAGAGTTCATTTGAAATGGTTTTCAATTTTAGGGTCTTATAACTCAAAATAATTAGTAAATACATGAAAAATAACAAATGAAGCGAGAAAGGATTGAAAAATGATGATGTGGCCTTTAAAGGTGCATTTTGAACACACAAAAAGTCAGGAGTTCAAATAAGTTTTAAAAAATGAAATCCCTTTGTAACAGACGAGTTTCCGTATGAAATCCTGATACTTTGAAAGAGATTGTCCGTTTTGTACACGAAGTGCATCCAGTTTTTGCCGTAACCCTCTCAACTTTCTTGCAGATGCTATGTGGATGAAATGATGATACCATGCCAACTTTCAACCTTTTCAGAGTTCATTTGAAATGCTTTTCAATTTTAGGGTCTTATAGCTCAAAATAATTAGTAAATGCATGAAAAATAACAAATGAAGCCAGAAAGGATTGAAAAATGATGATGTGGCTTTGAATGGTGCATTTTGAACACACAAAAAGTCAGGAGTTCAAATAAGTTTTAAGAAACGAAATCCATTTGTAACAGACGAGTTTCCGTATGAAATCCGGATACTTTGAAAGAGATTGTCCGTTTTGTACACGAAGTGCATCCAGTTTTTGCCGTAACCCTCTCAACTTTCTTGCACATGCTTAATGGATGAAATGATGATGCCATGCCAACTTTCAACCTTTTCAGAGTTCATTTGAAATGGTTTTCAATTTTAGGGTCTTATAACTCAAAATAATTAGTAAATGCATGAAAAATAACAAATGAAGCGAGAAAGGATTGAAAAATGATGATGTGGCTTTTAAAGGTGCATTTTGAACACACAAAAAGTCAGGAGTTCAAATAAGTTTTAAAAAATGAAATCCCTTTGTAACAGACGAGTTTCCGTATGAAATCCTGATACTTTGAAAGAGATTGTCCGTTTTGTACACGAAGTGCATCCAGTTTTTGCCGTAACCCTCTCAACTTTCTTGCACATGCTATGTGGATGGAATGATGATACCATGCCAACTTTCAACCTTTTCAGAGTTCATTTGAAATGCTTTTCAATTTTAGGGTCTTATAGCTCAAAATAATTAGTAAATGCATGAAAAATAACAAATGAAGTCAGAAAGGATTGAAAAATGATGATGTGGCTTTGAATGGTGCATTTTGAACACACAAAAAGTCAGGAGTTCAAATAAGTTTTAAAAAATGATATCCCTTTGTAAGAGACGAGTTTCCGTATGAAATCCTGATACTTTGAAAGAGATTGTCCGTTTTGTACACGAAGTGCATCCAGTTTTTGCCGTAACCCTCTCAACTTTATTGCACATGCTATGTGGATGAAATGATGATACCATGCCAACTTTCAACCATTTCAGTGTTCATTTGAAATGCTTTTCAATTTTAGGGTCTTATAGCTCAAAATAATTAGTAAATGCATGAAAAATAACAAATGAAGTCAGAAAGGATTGAAAAATGATGATGTGGCTTTGAATGGTGCATTTTGAACACACAAAAAGTCAGGAGTTCAAATAAGTTTTAAAAAATTAAATCCGTTTGTAACAGACGAGTTTCAGTATGAAATCCTGATACTTTGAAAGAGATTGTCCGTTTTGTACACGAAGTGCATCCAGTTTTTGCCGTAACCCTCTCAACTTTATTGCACATGCTATGTGGATGAAATGATGATGCCATGCCAACTTTCAACCTTTTCAGTGTTCATTTGAAATGCTTTTCAATTTTAGGGTCTTATAGCTCAAAATAATTAGTAAATGCATGAAAAATAACAAATGAAGTCAGAAAGGATTGAAAAATGATGATGTGGCTTTGAATGGTGCATTTTGAACACACAAAAAGTCAGGAGTTCAAATAAGTTTAAAAAAATTAAATCCCTTTGCAACAGACGAGTTTCCGTATGAAATCCTGATACTTTGAAAGAGATTGTCCGTTTTGTACACGAAGTGCATCCAGTTTTTGCCGTAACCCTCTCAACTTTCTTGCACATGCTATGTAGATGAAATGATGATGCCATGCCAACTTTCAACCTTTTCAGAGTTCATTTGAAATGGTTTTCAATTTTAGGGTCTTATAACTCAAAATAATTAGTAAATGCATGAAAAATAACAAATGAAGCGAGAAAGGATTGAAAAATGATGATGTGGCTTTTAAAGGTGCATTTTGAACACACAAAAAGTCAGGAGTTCAAATAAGTTTTAAAAAATGAAATCCCTTTGTAACAGACGAGTTTCCGTATGAAATCCTGATACTTTGAAAGAGATTGTCCGTCTTGTACACGAAGTGCATCCAGTTTTTGCCGTAACCCTCTCAACTTTCTTGCACATGCTATGTGGATGAAATGATGATACCATGCCAACTTTCAACCTTTTCAGAGTTCATTTGAAATGCTTTTCAATTTTAGGGTCTTATTGCTCAAAATAATTAGTAAATGCATGAAAAATAACAAATGAAGTCAGAAAGGATTGAAAAATGATGATGTGGCTTTGAATGGTGCATTTTGAACACACAAAAAGTCAGGAGTTCAAATAAGTTTTAAAAAATGAAATCCCTTTGTAACAGCGAGTTTCCATATGAAATTCGGATACTTTGAAAGAGATTGTCCGTTTTGTACACGAAGTGCATCCAGTTTTTGCCGTAACCCTCTCAACTTTCTTGCACATGCTATGTGGATGAAATGATGATGCCATGCCAACTTTCAACCTTTTGAGAGTTCATTTGAAATGGTTTTCAATTTTAGGGTCTTATAACTCAAAATAATTAGTAAATGCATGAAAAATAACAAATGAAGCGAGAAAGGATTGAAAAATGATGATGTGGCTTTTAAAGGTGCATTTTGAACACACAAAAAGTCAGGAGTTCAAATAAGTTTTAAAAAATGAAATCCCTTTGTAACAGACGAGTTTCCGTATGAAATCCTGATACTTTGAAAGAGATTGTCCGTCTTGTACACGAAGTGCATCCAGTTTTTGCCGTAACCCTCTCAACTTTCTTGCACATGCTATGTGGATGAAATGATGATACCATGCCAACTTTCAACCTTTTCAGAGTTCATTTGAAATGCTTTTCAATTTTAGGGTCTTATTGCTCAAAATAATTAGTAAATGCATGAAAAATAACAAATGAAGTCAGAAAGGATTGAAAAATGATGATGTGGCTTTGAATGGTGCATTTTGAACACACAAAAAGTCAGGAGTTCAAATAAGTTTTAAAAAATGAAATCCCTTTGTAACAGCGAGTTTCCATATGAAATCCTGATACTTTGAAAGAGATTGTCCGTTTGTACACGAAGTGCATCCAGTTTTCGCCGTAACCCTCTCAACTTTCTTGCACATGCTATGTGGATGGAATGATGATACCATGCCAACTTTCAACCTTTTCAGAGTTCATTTGAAATGCTTTTCAATTTTAGGGTCTTATAGCTCAAAATAATTAGTAAATGCAAGAAAAATAACAAATGAAGTCAGAAAGGATTGAAAAATGATGATGTGGCTTTGAATGGTGCATTTTGAACACACAAAAAGTCAGGAGTTCAAATAAGTTTAAAAAAATGATATCCCTTTGTAAGAGACGAGTTTCCGTATGAAATCCTGATACTTTGAAAGAGATTGTCCGTTTTGTACACGAAGTGCATCCAGTTTTTGCCGTAACCCTCTCAACTTTATTGCACATGCTATGTGGATGAAATGATGATACCATGCCAACTTTCAACCTTTTCAGTGTTCATTTGAAATGCTTTTCAATTTTAGGGTCTTATAGCTCAAAATAATTAGTAAATGCATGAAAAATAACAAATGAAGTCAGAAAGGATTGAAAAATGATGATGTGGCTTTGAATGGTGCATTTTGAACACACAAAAAGTCAGGAGTTCAAATAAGTTTTAAAAAATTAAATCCCTTTGAACAGACGAGTTTCAGTATGAAATCCTGATACTTTGAAAGAGATTGTCCGTTTTGTACACGAAGTGCATCCAGTTTTTGCCGTAACCCTCTCAACTTTATTGCACATGCTATGTGGATGAAATGATGATACCATGCCAACTTTCAACCTTTTCAGAGTTCATTTGAAATGCTTTTCAATTTTAGGGTCTTATAGCTCAAAATAATTAGTAAATGCATGAAAAATAACAAATGAAGCCAGAAAGGATTGAAAAATGATGATGTGGCTTTGAATGGTGCATTTTGAACACACAAAAGTCAGGAGTTCAAATAAGTTTTAAGAAACGAAATCCATTTGTAACAGACGAGTTTCCGTATGAAATCCTGATACTTTGAAAGAGATTGTCCGTTTTGTACACGAAGTGCATCCAGTTTTTGCCGTAACCCTCTCAACTTTCTTGCACATGCTATGTGGATGAAATGATGATACCATGCCAACTTTCAACCTTTTCAGAGTTCATTTGAAATGGTTTTCAATTTAAGGGTCTTATAACTCAAAATAATTAGTAAATACATGAAAAATAACAAATGAAGCGAGAAAGGATTGAAAAATGATGATGTGGCTTTTAAAGGTGCATTTTGAACACACAAAAAGTCAGGAGTTCAAATAAGTTTTAAAAAATGAAATCCCTTTGTAACAGACGAGTTTCCGTATGAAATCCTGATACTTTGAAAGAGATTGTCCGTTTTGTACACGAAGTGCATCCAGTTTTTGCCGTAACCCTCTCAACTTTCTTGCACATGCTATGTGGATGAAATGATGATACCATGCCAACTTTCAACCTTTTCAGAGTTCATTTGAAATGCTTTTCAATTTTAGGGTCTTATAGCTCAAAATAATTAGTAAATGCATGAAAAATAACAAATGAAGCCAGAAAGGATTGAAAAATGATGATGTGGCTTTGAATGGTGCATTTTGAACACACAAAAAGTCAGGAGTTCAAATAAGTTTTAAGAAACGAAATCCATTTGTAACAGACGAGTTTCCGTATGAAATCCGGATACTTTGAAAGAGATTGTCCGTTTTGTACACGAAGTGCATCCAGTTTTTGCCGTAACCCTCTCAACTTTCTTGCACATGCTATGTGGATGAAATGATGATGCCATGCCAACTTTCAACCTTTTCAGAGTTCATTTGAAATGGTTTTCAATTTTAGGGTCTTATAACTCAAAATAATTAGTAAATGCATGAAAAATAACAAATGAAGCGAGAAAGGATTGAAAAATGATGATGTGGCTTTTAAAGGTGCATTTTGAACACACAAAAAGTCAGGAGTTCAAATAAGTTTTTAAAAATGAAATCCCTTTGTAACAGACGAGTTTCCGTATGAAATCCTGATACTTTGAAAGAGATTGTCCGTTTTGTACACGAAGTGCATCCAGTTTTTGCCGTAACCCTCTCAACTTTCTTGCACATGCTATGTGGATGGAATGATGATACCATGCCAACTTTCAACCTTTTCAGAGTTCATTTGAAATGCTTTTCAATTTTAGGGTCTTATAGCTCAAAATAATTAGTAAATGCATGAAAAATAACAAATGAAGTCAGAAAGGATTGAAAAATGATGATGTGGCTTTGAATGGTGCATTTTGAACACACAAAAAGTCAGGAGTTCAAATAAGTTTTAAAAAATGATATCCCTTTGTAAGAGACGTGTTTCCGTATGAAATCCTGATACTTTGAAAGAGATTGTCCGTTTTGTACACGAAGTGCATCCAGTTTTTGCCGTAACCCTCTCAACTTTATTGCACATGCTATGTGGATGAAATGATGACACCATGCCAACTTTCAACCTTTTCAGTGTTCATTTGAAATGCTTTTCAATTTTAGGGTCTTATAGCTCAAAATAATTAGTAAATGCATGAAAAATAACAAATGAAGCCAGAAAGGATTGAAAAATGATGATGTGGCTTTGAATGGTGCATTTTGAACACACAAAAGTCAGGAGTTCAAATAAGTTTTAAGAAACGAAATCCATTTGTAACAGACGAGTTTCCGTATGAAATCCTGATACTTTGAAAGAGATTGTCCGTTTTGTACACGAAGTGCATCCAGTTTTTGCCGTAACCCTCTCAACTTTCTTGCACATGCTATGTGGATGAAATGATGATGCCATGCCAACTTTCAACCTTTTCAGAGTTCATTTGAAATGCTTTTCAATTTTAGGGTCTTATAGCTCAAAATAATTAGTAAATGCATGAAAAATAACAAATGAAGTCAGAAAGGATTGAAAAATGATGATGTGGCTTTGAATGGTGCATTTTGAACACACAAAAAGTCAGGAGTTCAAATAAGTTTTAAAAAATTAAATCCCTTTGTAACAGCGAGTTTCCCTATGAAATCCTGATACTTTGAAAGAGATTGTCCGTTTTGTACACGAAGTGCATCTAGTTTTTGCCGTAACCCTCTCAACTTTCTTGCACATGCTATGTGGATGAAATGATGATACCATGCCAACTTTCAACCTTTTAAGAGTTCATTTGAAATGCTTTTCAATCTTAGCGTCTTATAGCTCAAAATAATTAGTAAATGCACGAAAAATAACAAATGAAGTCAGAAAGGATTGAAAAATGATGATGTGGCTTTGAATGGTGCATTTTGAACACACAAAACGTCAGGAGTCCAAATAAGTTTTAAAAAATTAAATCCCTTTGTAACAGACGAGTTTCCGTATGAAATCCTGATACTTTGAAAGAGATTGTCCGTTTTGTACACGAAGTGCATCCAGTTTTTGCCGTAACCCTCTCAACTTTCTTGCACATGCTATGTGGATGAAATGATGATGCCATGCCAACTTTCAACCTTTTCAGAGTTCATTTGAAATGCTTTTCAATTTTAGGGTCTTATATCTCAAAATAATTAGTAAATGCATGAAAAATAACAAATGAAGTCAGAAAGGATTGAAAAATGATGATGTGGCTTTGAATGGTGCATTTTGAACACACAAAAAGTCAGGAGTTCAAATAAGTTTAAAAAAATTAAATCCCTTTGCAACAGACGAGTTTCCGTATGAAATCCTGATACTTTGAAAGAGATTGTCCGTTTTGTACACGAAGTGCATCCAGTTTTTGCCGTAACCCTCTCAACTTTCTTGCACATGCTATGTGGATGAAATGATGATGCCATGCCAACTTTCAACCTTTTCAGAGTTCATTTGAAATGGTTTTCAATTTTAGGGTCTTATAACTCAAAATAATTAGTAAATGCATGAAAAATAACAAATGAAGCGAGAAAGGATTGAAAAATGATGATGTGGCTTTTAAAGGTGCATTTTGAACACACAAAAAGTCAGGAGTTCAAATAAGTTTTAAAAAATGAAATCCCTTTGTAACAGACGAGTTTCCGTATGAAATCCTGATACTTTGAAAGAGATTGTCCGTCTTGTACACGAAGTGCATCCAGTTTTTGCCGTAACCCTCTCAACTTTCTTGCACATGCTATGTGGATGAAATGATGATACCATGCCAACTTTCAACCTTTTCAGAGTTCATTTGAAATGCTTTTCAATTTTAGGGTCTTATTGCTCAAAATAATTAGTAAATGCATGAAAAATAACAAATGAAGTCAGAAAGGATTGAAAAATGATGATGTGGCTTTGAATGGTGCATTTTGAACACACAAAAAGTCAGGAGTTCAAATAAGTTTTAAAAAATGAAATCCCTTTGTAACAGCGAGTTTCCATATGAAATCCTGATACTTTGAAAGAGATTGTCCGTTTTGTACACGAAGTGCATCCAGTTTTGGCCGTAACCCTCTCAACTTTCTTTCACATGCTATGTGGATGAAATGATGATACCATGCCAACTTTCAACCTTTTAAGAGTTCATTTGAAATGCTTTTCAATCTTAGCGTCTTATAGCTCAAAATAATTAGTAAATGCACGAAAAATAACAAATGAAGTCAGAAAGGATTGAAAAATGATGATGTGGCTTTGAATGGTGCATTTTGAACACACAAAACGTCAGGAGTCCAAATAAGTTTTAAAAAATTAAATCCCTTTGTAACAGACGAGTTTCCGTATGAAATCCTGATACTTTGAAAGAGATTGTCCGTTTTGTACACGAAGTGCATCCAGTTTTTGCCGTAACCCTCTCAACTTTCTTGCACATGCTATGTGGATGAAATGATGATGCCATGCCAACTTTCAACCTTTTCAGAGTTCATTTGAAATGCTTTTCAATTTTAGGGTCTTATATCTCAAAATAATTAGTAAATGCATGAAAAATAACAAATGAAGTCAGAAAGGATTGAAAAATGATGATGTGGCTTTGAATGGTGCATTTTGAACACACAAAAAGTCAGGAGTTCAAATAAGTTTAAAAAAATTAAATCCCTTTGCAACAGACGAGTTTCCGTATGAAATCCTGATACTTTGAAAGAGATTGTCCGTTTTGTACACGAAGTGCATCCAGTTTTTGCCGTAACCCTCTCAACTTTCTTGCACATGCTATGTGGATGAAATGATGATGCCATGCCAACTTTCAACCTTTTCAGAGTTCATTTGAAATGGTTTTCAATTTTAGGGTCTTATAACTCAAAATAATTAGTAAATGCATGAAAAATAACAAATGAAGCGAGAAAGGATTGAAAAATGATGATGTGGCTTTTAAAGGTGCATTTTGAACAAACAAAAAGTCAGGAGTTCAAATAAGTTTTAAAAAATGAAATCCCTTTGTAACAGACGAGTTTCCGTATGAAATCCTGATACTTTGAAAGAGATTGTCCGTCTTGTACACGAAGTGCATCCAGTTTTTGCCGTAACCCTCTCAACTTTCTTGCACATGCTATGTGGATGAAATGATGATACCATGCCAACTTTCAACCTTTTCAGAGTTCATTTGAAATGCTTTTCAATTTTAGGGTCTTATTGCTCAAAATAATTAGTAAATGCATGAAAAATAACAAATGAAGTCAGAAAGGATTGAAAAATGATGATGTGGCTTTGAATGGTGCATTTTGCACACACAAAAAGTCAGGAGTTCAAATAAGTTTTAAAAAATGAAATCCCTTTGTAACAGCGAGTTTCCATATGAAATCCTGATACTTTGAAAGAGATTGTCCGTTTTGTACACGAAGTGCATCCAGTTTTTGCCGTAACCCTCTCAACTTTCTTGCACATGCTATGTGGATGAAATGATGATACCATGCCAACTTTCAACCTTTTCAGAGTTCATTTGAAATGCTTTTCAATTTTAGGGTCTTATAGCTCAAAATAATTAGTAAATGCATGAAAAATAACAAATGAAGTCAGAAAGGATTGAAAAATGATGATGTGGCTTTGAATGGTGCATTTTGAACACACAAAAAGTCAGGAGTTCAAATAAGTTTTAAAAAATGATATCCCTTTGTAAGAGACGAGTTTCCGTATGAAATCCTGATACTTTGAAAGAGATTGTCCGTTTTGTACACGAAGTGCATCCAGTTTTTGCCGTAACCCTCTCAACTTTATTGCACATGCTATGTGGATGAAATGATGATACCATGCCAACTTTCAACCTTTTCAGTGTTCATTTGAAATGCTTTTCAATTTTAGGGTCTTATAGCTCAAAATAATTAGTAAATGCATGAAAAATAACAAATGAAGTCAGAAAGGATTGAAAAATGATGATGTGGCTTTGAATGGTGCATTTTGAACACACAAAAAGTCAGGAGTTCAAATAAGTTTTAAAAAATTAAATCCCTTTGTAACAGACGAGTTTCAGTATGAAATCCTGATACTTTGAAAGAGATTGTCCGTTTTGTACACGAAGTGCATCCAGTTTTTGCCGTAACCCTCTCAACTTTATTGCACATGCTATGTGGATGAAATGATGATACCATGCCAACTTTCAACCTTTTCAGAGTTCATTTGAAATGCTTTTCAATTTTAGGGTCTTATAGCTCAAAATAATTAGTAAATGCATGAAAAATAACAAATGAAGCCAGAAAGGATTGAAAAATGATGATGTGGCTTTGAATGGTGCATTTTGAACACACAAAAGTCAGGAGTTCAAATAAGTTTTAAGAAACGAAATCCATTTGTAACAGACGAGTTTCCGTATGAAATCCTGATACTTTGAAAGAGATTGTCCGTTTTGTACACGAAGTGCATCCAGTTTTTGCCGTAACCCTCTCAACTTTCTTGCACATGCTATGTGGATGAAATGATGATACCATGCCAACTTTCAACCTTTTCAGAGTTCATTTGAAATGGTTTTCAATTTTAGGGTCTTATAACTCAAAATAATTAGTAAATACATGAAAAATAACAAATGAAGCGAGAAAGGATTGAAAAATGATGTTGTGGCTTTTAAAGGTGCATTTTGAACACACAAAAAGTCAGGAGTTCAAATAAGTTTTAAAAAATGAAATCCCTTTGTAACAGACGAGTTTCCGTATGAAATCCTGATACTTTGAAAGAGATTGTCCGTTTTGTACACGAAGTGCATCCAGTTTTTGCCGTAACCCTCTCAACTTTCTTGCACATGCTATGTGGATGAAATGATGATACCATGCCAACTTTCAACCTTTTCAGAGTTCATTTGAAATGCTTTTCAATTTTAGGGTCTTATAGCTCAAAATAATTAGTAAATGCATGAAAAATAACAAATGAAGTCAGAAAGGATTGAAAAATGATGATGTGGCTTTGAATGGTGCATTTCGAACACACAAAAAGTCAGGAGTTCAAATAAGTTTTAAAAAATGAAATCCCTTTGTAACAGCGAGTTTCCATATGAAATCCTGATACTTTGAAAGAGATTGTCCGTTTTGTACACGAAGTGCATCCAGTTTTTGCCGTAACCCTCTCAACTTTCTTGCACATGCTATGTGGATGGAATGATGATACCATGCCAACTTTCAACCTTTTAAGAGTTCATTTGAAATGATTTTCAATTTTAGGGTCTTATAGCTCAAAATAATTAGTAAATGCATGAAAAATAACAAATGAAGTCAGAAAGGATTGAAAAATGATGATGTGGCTTTGAATGGTGCATTTTGAACACACAAAAAGTCAGGAGTTCAAATAAGTTTTAAAAAATGAAATCCCTTTGTAACAGCGAGTTTCCCTATGAAATCCTGATACTTTGAAAGAGATTGTCCGTTTTGTACACGAAGTGCATCCAGTTTTTGCCGTAACCCTCTCAACTTTCTTGCACATGCTATGTGGATGAAATCATGATACCATGCCAACTTTCAACCATTTTAGAGTTCATTTGAAATGATTTTCAATTTTAGGGTCTTATAGCTCAAAATAATTAGTAAATGCATGAAAAATAACAAATGAAGTCAGAAAGGATTGAAAAATGATGATGTGGCTTTGAATGGTGCATTTTGAACACACAAAAAGTCAGGAGTTCAAATAAGTTTTAAAAAATTAAATCCCTTTGTAAGAGACGAGTTTCCGTATGAAATCCTGATACTTTGAAAAAGATTGTCCGTTTTGTACACGAAGTGCATCCAGTTTTTGCCGTAACCCTCTCAACTTTATTGCACATGCTATGTGGATGAAATGATGATACCATGCCAACTTTCAACCTTTTCAGAGTTTATTTGAAATGCTTTTCAATTTTAGGGTCTTATAGCTCAAAATAATTAGTAAATGCATGAAAAATAACAAATGAAGCCAGAAAGGATTGAAAAATGATGATGTGGCTTTGAATGGTGCATTTTGAACACACAAAAAGTCAGGAGTTCAAATAAGTTTTAAGAAACGAAATCCATTTGTAACAGACGAGTTTCCGTATGAAATCCGGATACTTTGAAAGAGATTGTCCGTTTTGTACACGAAGTGCATCCAGTTTTTGCCGTAACCCTCTCAACTTTCTTGCACATGCTATGTGGATGAAATGATGATGCCATGCCAACTTTCAACCTTTTCAGAGTTCATTTGAAATGGTTTTCAATTTTAGGGTCTTATAACTCAAAATAATTAGTAAATGCATGAAAAATAACAAATGAAGCGAGAAAGGATTGAAAAATGATGATGTGGCTTTTAAAGGTGCATTTTGAACACACAAAAAGTCAGGAGTTCAAATAAGTTTTAAAAAATGAAATCCCTTTGTAACAGACGAGTTTCCGTATGAAATCCTGATACTTTGAAAGAGATTGTCCGTTTTGTACACGAAGTGCATCCAGTTTTTGCCGTAACCCTCTCAACTTTCTTGCACATGCTATGTGGATGAAATGATGATACCATGCCAACTTTCAACCTTTTCAGAGTTCATTTGAAATGCTTTTCAATTTTAGGGTCTTATAGCTCAAAATAATTAGTAAATGCATGAAAAATAACAAATGAAGTCAGAAAGGATTGAAAAATGATGATGTGGCTTTGAATGGTGCATTTTGAACACACAAAAAGTCAGGAGTTCAAATAAGTTTAAAAAAATTAAATCCCTTTGTAACAGACGAGTTTCCGTATGAAATCCTGATACTTTGAAAGAGATTGTCCGTTTTGTACACGAAGTGCATCCAGTTTTTGCCGTAACCCTCTCAACTTTCTTGCACGTGCTATGTGGATGGAATGATGATACCATGCCAACTTTCAGCCTTGTCAGAGTTCATTTGAAATGCTTTTCAATTTTAGGGTCTTATAGCTCAAAATAATTAGTAAATGCATGAAAAATAACAAATGAAGTCAGAAAGGATTGAAAAATGATGATGTGGCTTTGAATGGTGCATTTTGAACACACAAAAAGTCAGGAGTTCAAATAAGTGTTAAAAAATGAAATCCCTCTGTAACAGACGAGTTTCCGTATGAAATCCTGATACTTTGAAAGAGATTGTCCGTTTTGTACACGAAGTGTATCCAGTTTTTGCCGTAACCCTCTCAACTTTCTTGCACATGCTATGTGGCTGGAATGATGATACCATGCCAACTTTCAACCTTTTGAGAGTTCATTTGAAATGATTTTCAATTTTAGGGTCTTATAGCTCAAAATAATTAGTAAATGCATGAAAAATAACAAATAAAGTCAGAAAGGATTGAAAAATGATGATGTGGCTTTGAATGGTGCATTTTGAACACACAAAAAGTCAAGAGTTCAAATAAGTTTTAAAGAATGAAATCCCTTTGTAACAGACGAGTTTCCGTATGAAATCCTGATACTTTGAAAGAGATTGTCCGTTTTGTACACGAAGTGCATCCAGTTTTTGTCGTAACCCTCTCAACTTTCTTGCACATGCTATGTGGATGAAATGATGGTACCATTCCAACTTTCAACCTTTTCAGAGTTCATTTGAAATGCTTTTCAATTTTAGGGTCTTATAGCTCAAAATAATTAGTAAATGCATGAAAAATAACAAATGAAGTCAGAAAGGATTGAAAAATGATGATGTGGCTTTGAATGGTGCATTTTGAACACACAAAAAGTCAGGAGTTCAAATAAGTTTTTAAAAATTAAATCCCTTTGTAACAGCGAGTTTCCCTATGAAATCCTGATACTTTGAAAGAGATTGTCCGTTTTGTACACGAAGTGCATCCAGTTTTTGCCGTAACCCTCTCAACTTTCTTGCACATGCTATGTGGATGAAATGATGATACCATGCCAACTTTCAACCTTTTAAGAGTTCATTTGAAATGCTTTTCAATCTTAGCGTCTTATAGCTCAAAATAATTAGTAAATGCACGAAAAATAACAAATGAAGTCAGAAAGGATTGAAAAATGATGATGTGGCTTTGAATGGTGCATTTTGAACACACAAAACGTCAGGAGTCCAAATAAGTTTTAAAAAATTAAATCCCTTTGTAACAGACGAGTTTCCGTATGAAATCCTGATACTTTGAAAGAGATTGTCCGTTTTGTACACGAAGTGCATCCAGTTTTTGCCGTAACCCTCTCAACTTTCTTGCACGTGCTATGTGGATGGAATGATGATACCATGCCAACTTTCAGCCTTGTCAGAGTTCATTTGAAATGCTTTTCAATTTTAGGGTCTTATAGCTCAAAATAATTAGTAAATGCATGAAAAATAACAAATGAAGTCAGAAAGGATTGAAAAATGATGATGTGGCTTTGAATGGTGCATTTTGAACACACAAAAAGTCAGGAGTTCAAATAAGTGTTAAAAAATGAAATCCCTCTGTAACAGACGAGTTTCCGTATGAAATCCTGATACTTTGAAAGAGATTGTCCGTTTTGTACACGAAGTGTATCCAGTTTTTGCCGTAACCCTCTCAACTTTCTTGCACATGCTATGTGGCTGGAATGATGATACCATGCCAACTTTCAACCTTTTTAGAGTTCATTTGAAATGATTTTCAATTTTAGGGTCTTATAGCTCAAAATAATTAGTAAATGCATGAAAAATAACAAATAAAGTCAGAAAGGATTGAAAAATGATGATGTGGCTTTGAATGGTGCATTTTGAACACACAAAAAGTCAAGAGTTCAAATAAGTTTTAAAGAATGAAATCCCTTTGTAACAGACGAGTTTCCGTATGAAATCCTGATACTTTGAAAGAGATTGTCCGTTTTGTACACGAAGTGCATCCAGTTTTTGTCGTAACCCTCTCAACTTTCTTGCACATGCTATGTGGATGAAATGATGGTACCATTCCAACTTTCAACCTTTTCAGAGTTCATTTGAAATGCTTTTCAATTTTAGGGTCTTATAGCTCAAAATAATTAGTAAATGCATGAAAAATAACAAATGAAGTCAGAAAGGATTGAAAAATGATGATGTGGCTTTGAATGGTGCATTTTGAACACACAAAAAGTCAGGAGTTCAAATAAGTTTTTAAAAATTAAATCCCTTTGTAACAGCGAGTTTCCCTATGAAATCCTGATACTTTGAAAGAGATTGTCCGTTTTGTACACGAAGTGCATCCAGTTTTTGCCGTAACCCTCTCAACTTTCTTGCACATGCTATGTGGATGAAATGATGATACCATGCCAACTTTCAACCTTTTAAGAGTTCATTTGAAATGCTTTTCAATCTTAGCGTCTTATAGCTCAAAATAATTAGTAAATGCACGAAAAATAACAAATGAAGTCAGAAAGGATTGAAAAATGATGATGTGGCTTTGAATGGTGCATTTTGAACACACAAAACGTCAGGAGTCCAAATAAGTTTTAAAAAATTAAATCCCTTTGTAACAGACGAGTTTCCGTATGAAATCCTGATACTTTGAAAGAGATTGTCCGTTTTGTACACGAAGTGCATCCAGTTTTTGCCGTAACCCTCTCAACTTTCTTGCACATGCTATGTGGATGGAATGATGATACCATGCCAACTTTCAACCTTTTCAGAGTTCATTTGAAATGGTTTTCAATTTTATGGTCTTATAGCTCAAAATAATTAGTAAATGCATGAAAAATAACAAATGAAGTCAGAAAGGATTGAAAAATGATGATGTGGCTTTGAATGGTGCATTTTGAACACACGAAAAGTCAGGAGTTCAAATAAGTTTTAAAAAATGAAATCCCTTTGTAAGAGACGAGTTTCCGTTTGAAATCCTGATACTTTGAAAGAGATTGTCCGTTTTGTACACGAAGTGCATCCAGTTTTTGCCGTAACCCTCTCAACTTTATTGCACATGCTATGTGGATGAAATCATGATACCATGCCAACTTTCAACCTTTTCAGAGTTCATTTGAAATGCTTTTCAATTTTAGGGTCTTATAGCTCAAAATAATTAGTAAATGCATGAAAAGTAACAAATGAAGTCAGAAAGGATTGAAAAATGATGATGTGGCTTTGAATGGTGCATTTTGAACACACAAAAAGTCAGGAGTTCAAATAAGTTTTAAAAAATGAAATCCCTTTGTAAGAGACGAGTTTCCGTATGAAATCCTGATACTTTGAAAGAGATTGTCCGTTTTGTACACGAAGTGCGTCCAGTTTTTGCCGTAACCCTCTCAACTTAATTGCACATGCTATGTGGATGAAATGATGATACCATGCCAGCTTTCAACCCTTTCAGAGTTTAATTGAAATGCTTTTCAATTTTAGGGTCTTATAGCTCAAAATAATTAGTAAATGCATGAAAAATAACAAATGAAGCCAGAAACGATTGAAAAATGATGATGTGGCTTTGAATGGTGCATTTTGAACACACAAAAATTCAGGAGTTCAAATAAGTTTTAAGAAACGAAATCCATTTGTAACAGACGAGTTTCCGTATGAAATCCTGATACTTTGAAAGAGATTGTCCGTTTTCTACACGAAGTGCATCCAGTTTTTGCCGTAACCCTCTCAACTTTCTTGCACATGCTATGTGGATGAAATGATGATACCATGCCAACTTTCAACCTTTTCAGAGTTCATTTGCAATGCTTTTCAATTTTAGGGTCTTATAGCTCAAAATAATTAGTAAATGCATGAAAAATAACAAATGAAGTCAGAAAGGATTGAAAAATGATGATGTGGCTTTGAATGGTGCATTTCGAACACACAAAAATTCAGGAGTTCAAATAAGTTTTAAAAAATGAAATCCCTTTGTAACAGCGAGTTTCCATATGAAATCCTGATACTTTGAAAGAGATTGTCCGTTTTGTACACGAAGTGCATCCAGTTTTTGCCGTAACCCTCTCAACTTTCTTGCACATGCTATGTGGATGCAATGATGATACCATGCCAACTTTCAGCCTTTTCAGAGTTAATTTGAAATGCTTTTCAATTTTAGGGTCTTATAGCTCAAAATAATTAGTAAATGCATGAAAAATAACAAATGAAGTCAGAAAGGATTGAAAAATGATGATGTGGCTTTGAATGGTGCATTTTGAACACACAAAAAGTCAGGAGTTCAAATAAGTTTTAAAAAACGAAATCCCTTTGTAACAGACGAGTTTCCGTATGAAATCCTGATACTTTGAAAGAGATTGTCCGTTTTGTACACGAAGTGCATCCAGTTTTTGCCGTAACCCTCTCAACTTTCTTGCACATGCTATGTGGCTGGAATGATGATACCATGCCAACTTTCAACCTTTTCAGAGTTCATTTGAAATGCTTTTCAATTTTAGGGTCTTATAGCTCAAAATAATTAGTAAATGCATGAAAAATAACAAATGAAGTCAGAAAGGATTGAAAAATGATGATGTGGCTTTGAATGGTGCATTTTGAACACACAAAACGTCAGGAGTTCAAATAAGTTTTAAAAAATGAAATCCCTTTGTAACAGCGAGTTTCCGTATGAAATCCTGATACTTTGAAAGAGATTGTCCGTTTTGTACACGAAGTGCATCCAGTTTTTGCCGTAATCCTCTCAACTTTCTTGCACATGCTATGTGGATGAAATGATGGTACCATGCCAACTTTCAACCTTTTCAGAGTTCATTTGAAATGCTTTTCAATTTTAGGGTCTTATAGCTCAAAATAATTATTAAATGCATGAAAAATAACAAATGAAGTCAGAAAGGATTGAAAAATGATGATGTGGCTTTGAATGGTGCATTTTGAACACACAAAAAGTCAGGAGTTCAAATAAGTTTTAAAAAATGAAATCCCTTTGTAAGAGACGAGTTTCCGTATGAAATCCTGATACTTTGAAAGAGATTGTCCGTTTTGTACACGAAGTGCATCCAGTTTTTGCTGTAACCCTCTCAACTTTATTGCACATGCTATGTGGATGAAATCATGATACCAAGCCAACTTTCAACCTTTTCAGAGTTCATTTGAAATGGTTTTCAATTTTAGGGTCTTATAACTCAAAATAATTAGTAAATGCATGAAAAATAACAAATGAAGCGAGAAAGGATTGAAAAATGATGATGTGGCTTTTAAAGGTGCATTTTGAACACACAAAAAGTCAGGAGTTCAAATAAGTTTTAAAAAATGAAATCCCTTTGTAACAGACGAGTTTCCGTATGAAATCCTGATACTTTGAAAGAGATTGTCCGTTTTGTACACGAAGTGCATCCAGTTTTTGCCGTAACCCTCTCAACTTTCTTGCACATGCTATGTGGATGAAATGATGATACCATGCCAACTTTCAACCTTTTCAGAGTTCATTTGAAATGCTTTTCAATTTTAGGGTCTTATAGCTCAAAATAATTAGTAAATGCATGAAAAATAACAAATGAAGTCAGAAAGGATTGAAAAATGATGATGTGGCTTTGAATGGTGCATTTTGAACACACAAAAAGTCAGGAGTTCAAATAAGTTTAAAAAAATTAAATCCCTTTGTAACAGACGAGTTTCCGTATGAAATCCTGATACTTTGAAAGAGATTGTCCGTTTTGTACACGAAGTGCATCCAGTTTTTGCCGTAACCCTCTCAACTTTCTTGCACATGCTATGTGGATGGAATGATGATACCATGCCAACTTTCAGCCTTTTCAGAGTTCATTTGAAATGCTTTTCAATTTTAGGGTCTTATAGCTCAAAATAATTAGTAAATGCATGAAAAATAACAAATGAAGTCAGAAAGGATTGAAAAATGATGATGTGGCTTTGAATGGTGCATTTTGAACACACAAAAAGTCAGGAGTTCAAATAAGTTTTAAAAAACGAAATCCCTCTGTAACAGACGAGTTTCCGTATGAAATCCTGATACTTTGAAAGAGATTGTCCGTTTTGTACACGAAGTGTATCCAGTTTTTGCCGTAACCCTCTCAACTTTCTTGCACATGCTATGTGGCTGGAATGATGATACCATGCCAACTTTCAACCTTTTTAGAGTTCATTTGAAATCATTTTCAATTTTAGGGTCTTATAGCTCAAAATAATTAGTAAATGCATGAAAAATAACAAATAAAGTCAGAAAGGATTGAAAAATGATGATGTGGCTTTGAATGGTGCATTTTGAACACACAAAAAGTCAAGAGTTCAAATAAGTTTTAAAAAATGAAATCCCTTTGTAACAGACGAGTTTCCGTATGAAATCCTGATACTTTGAAAGAGATTGTCCGTTTTGTACACGAAGTGCATCCAGTTTTTGCCGTAACCCTCTCAACTTTCTTGCACATGCTATGTGGATGGAATGATGATACCATGCCAACTTTCAACCTTTTCAGAGTTCATAGGAAATGGTTTTCAATTTTAGGGTCTTATAGCTCAAAATAATTAGTAAATGCATGAAAAATAACAAATGAAGTCAGAAAGGATTGAAAAATGATGATGTGGCTTTGAATGGTGCATTTTGAACACACGAAAAGTCAGGAGTTCAAATAAGTTTTAAAAAATGAAATCCCTTTGTAAGAGACGAGTTTCCGTTTGAAATCCTGATACTTTGAAAGAGATTGTCCGTTTTGTACACGAAGTGCATCCAGTTTTTGCCGTAACCCTCTCAACTTTATTGCACATGCTATGTGGATGAAATCATGATACCATGCCAACTTTCAACCTTTTCAGAGTTCATTTGAAATGCTTTTCAATTTTAGGGTCTTATAGCTCAAAATAATTAGTAAATGCATGAAAAGTAACAAATGAAGTCAGAAAGGATTGAAAAATGATGATGTGGCTTTGAATGGTGCATTTTGAACACACAAAAAGTCAGGAGTTCAAATAAGTTTTAAAAAATGAAATCCCTTTGTAAGAGACGAGTTTCCGTATGAAATCCTGATACTTTGAAAGAGATTGTCCGTTTTGTACACGAAGTGCATCCAGTTTTTGCCGTAACCCTCTCAACTTAATTGCACATGCTATGTGGATGAAATGATGATACCATGCCAGCTTTCAACCTTTTCAGAGTTTAATTGAAATGCTTTTCAATTTTAGGGTCTTATAGCTCAAAATAATTAGTAAATGCATGAAAAATAACAAATGAAGCCAGAAACGATTGAAAAATGATGATGTGGCTTTGAATGGTGCATTTTGAACACACAAAAAGTCAGGAGTTCAAATAAGTTTTAAGAAACGAAATCCATTTGTAACAGACGAGTTTCCGTATGAAATCCTGATACTTTGAAAGAGATTGTCCGTTTTCTACACGAAGTGCATCCAGTTTTTGCCGTAACCCTCTCAACTTTCTTGCACATGCTATGTGGATGAAATGATGATACCATGCCAACTTTCAACCTTTTCAGAGTTCATTTGAAATGGTTTTCAATTTTAGGGTCTTATAACTCAAAATAATTAGTAAATGCATGAAAAATAACAAATGAGGCGAGAAAGGATTGAAAAATGACGATGTGGCTTTTAAAGGTGCATTTTGAACACACAAAAAGTCAGGAGTTCAAATAAGTTTTAAAAAATGAAATCCCTTCGTAACAGACGAGTTTCCGTATGAAATCCTGATACTTTGAAAGAGATTGTCCGTCTTGTACACGAAGTGCATCCAGTTTTTGCCATAACCCTCTCAACTTTCTTGCACATGCTATGTGGATGAAATGATGATACCATGCCAACTTTCAACCTTTTCAGAGTTCATTTGAAATGCTTTTCAATTTTAGGGTCTTATTGCTCAAAATAATTAGTAAATGCATGAAAAATAACAAATGAAGTCAGAAAGGATTGAAAAATGATGATGTGGCTTTGAATGGTGCATTTTGAACACACAAAAAGTCAGGAGTTCAAATAAGTTTTAAAAAATGAAATCCCTTTGTAACAGCGAGTTTCCATATGAAATCCTGATACTTTGAAAGAGATTGTCCGTTTTGTACACGAAGTGCATCCAGTTTTTGCCGTAACCCTCTCAACTTTCTTGCACATGCTATGTGGATGGAATGATGATACCATGCCAACTTTCAACCTTTTCAGTGTTCATTTGAAATGCTTTTCAATTTTAGGGTCTTATAGCTCAAAATAATTAGTAAATGCATGAAAAATAACAAATGAAGTCAGAAAGGATTGAAAAATGATGATGTGGCTTTGAATGGTGCATTTTGAACACACAAAAAGTCAGGAGTTCAAATAAGTTTTAAAAAATTAAATCCCTTTGTAACAGACGAGTTTCAGTATGAAATCCTGATACTTTGAAAGAGATTGTCCGTTTTGTACACGAAGTGCATCCAGTTTTTTCCGTAACCCTCTCAACTTTATTGCACATGCTATGTGGATGAAATGATGATACCATGCCAACTTTCAACCTTTTCAGAGTTCATTTGAAAAGCTTTTTAATTTTAGGGTCTTATAGCTCAAAATAATTAGTAAATGCATGAAAAATAACAAATGAAGCCAGAAAGGATTGAAAAATGATGATGTGGCTTTGAATGGTGCATTTTGAACACACAAAAAGTCAGGAGTTCAAATAAGTTTTAAAAACGAAATCCCTTTGTAACAGACGAGTTTCCGTATGAAATCCTGATACTTTGAAAGAGATTGTCCGTTTTGCACACGAAGTGCATCCAGTTTTTGCCGTAACCCTCTCAAGTTTATTGCACATGCTATGTGGATGAAATGATGATACCATGCCAACTTTCAACCTTTTCAGAGTTCATTTGAAATGGTTTTCAATTTTAGGGTCTTATAACTCAAAATAATTAGTAAATGCATGAAAAATAACAAATGAAGCGAGAAAGGATTGAAAAATGATGATGTGGCTTTTAAAGGTGCATTTTGAACACACAAAAAGTCAGGAGTTCAAATAAGTTTAAAAAAATGATATCCCTTTGTAACAGACGAGTTTCCGTATGAAATCCTGATACTTCTAAAGAGATTGTCCGTTTTGTACACGAAGTGCATCCAGTTTTTGCCGTAACCCTCTCAACTTTCTTGCACATGCTATGTGGATGAAATGATGATACCATGCCAACTTTCAACCTTTTCAGAGT
>NW_027332644.1:0-32340 GCF_002575655.3 Aegilops tauschii subsp. strangulata
AATTTTCCAAGGTAAAAGAGCACCCGACCAATTCGAAACAAAAATAAAAAGGAACATAGTTCCAATAAAGGGAACCCAGGGACCATATTCTTCTCCAATCTGAGTTTTGCTCAAGTCTCGAATAAACTCAAGGACATATTCAAAAAAATTCTGACCGTCGGTCGGGATGGTTTGTGGATTCCGAACAGCTATGACAACTGAACCTAGCAAGATAGTAATTACGACCCAAGAAGTGATGAGTACTTGGGCATGAATTTGGAAACCTCCTATTTGCCAATAGAAGTGTTGGCCTACTTCTACACCCGATATATCGTATAACCCCTTGAGTGTTTTAATGGAACAAGGTATAATATTCATATTGTCCTCTGATAAAAATTGAACTTCAAAAAAGGAATTCTTTTGATTCAACCATCTCTTTCTCAACTCAGCAACTTGAAGTATTAATCTTATATTTAGGATACCAAGAAAGCACATCAGATCATAATATATATCAATACCCTCTAATATATATCAATATTCCCCTTCTTTTTTCTATGCAAAAAAAATTCTATGCAAAAAAAAAGATATAGTAAAGTAAGTGATTCCATAAATTTACGCAGTTGCCCAAGAATTCACTATATATTCTTAATCAACGATTTCTTATATAGAGAGAACGGCCCTCACAAATTGAAAATACTAATTTGTTAAGAATCAATCGAATTGAAGTCATAGTGTCATCGTTGGCTGGAATCGATATATTCGCGAGATCCGGGTCACAATTTGTATCGACTAAAGAAATAGTAGGAATCCCCAAAATGGCACATTCCCGAAGAGCTATATACTCTTTTTGCTGATCAAGGACGATCACAATGTCTGGCAATCTCGTCATATATTTGATCCCGCCGAGATACCTTTGCAAGGTAGATAATTTTCTCTTCAAGATTGCCACATCTCTTTTTGGGAGATGGTGGAATTTTCCCATTTTTTCTTCTGCTCTTAAGTCTCTAAATTGAGAAAGTCTAGTTTTCGTAATCGACCAATTCGTTAACATACCACTGAACCACTTTTTATTAACATAATGACAACGAGCCCTTATTGCAGCTGATGCTACTAAATCTGTTGCTCTTTTTTTGGTACCAACAATTAAGAAACTTTTTCCCTGACTTGCTGCATCAAAAACTAAATCACAAGCTTCTGATAAAAAACGAGCCGTTCTAGCGAGATTTATAATATGAGTACCTTTACGCTTTGCCGAAATGTAAGGGGCCATTTTAGGATTCCATTTCTTAATACCATGACCAAAATGAACTCCTGCTTCTATCATCTCTTTCAAATTAATGTTCCAATATCTTCTTGTCATTTTTTCCACACTTCCTTTTTTTTTTAACCCTACCATTCCATTACGGAATTTAGTTCTTTTTGAAGATTAAGAAAGATCCGAAATAGCTTGAAATAAAAAATATTTTTTATGTATCCTTAAATGATATAGGGTTAAATGTTAAATGGGGGTTCTTATGTCTCATAAAAATTGTTTGTTACGTCAGAATCTGAAGAAACTAATTCTGTATGGAGAAACAAAAAATCTCTCATTTCCGACGCGAATAGATTTTTTTTTTTTATTTCGAAATAAAGGTTCTTGTCTTGTGGGGAACGATGCACAAATTTTTGGAATCCGGTACCAACAGGTATAATCCCCCCCAGAACTACGTTTTCTTTCAAGCCTTTCAACCAATCAATGCGACCTCGTAGGGCAGCTTTTGCTAAAACTCGAGCAGTTTCTTGAAAACTTGCTTCAGATATGAAACTTTGGGTATTTAGGGAAGCCCTTGTTATTCCCAATAAGATTGCCCGATAATAGATCGATTCATCCAAAGCTCGTCCTGCTCGTTCCGCTCGCAATAGTCCGATTAATTCCCCAGGCGAAAAAACATTAGACATTCCATCTTCGGAAACCCGCACTTTTGATGTTACTTGGCGTATAATAATCTCTATATGTCTATTATGGATCTGTACCCCTTGGGATCGATAAACCTTTTGGATTTTATTAACCAAAGAGATACGACTTTGGGCTATGGTTAGCTCAGCTCCAATCAAGAATCCCCAAGGGACCCCAAGAATTCTTGGTATACGCTCATTCCAATCCTCAATTCTCCTTTCGAGATTCGGGGATAATGAATCAATTGAACGCGCTTCAAAGATTTGTTCCACTTTTGGAAGACCTTGCGTTATGTCACTAGATCTCGATTTTTCATATATAAACGTAACTAACCTATCTCCCTTGTAAAGGATTTCTCCATAATGACCATTAACAGTTGCTCCTGTAGTGGCCAAATAAGGTTTAGCTGCTCTTATAACAAAGGAATTCATATTTACAATGAAAATTTGACCGGATTTTTTTATGTGCGATTTAAATAGACATACATTTTCACAAATAAATTGTCCAAGGTGAATTATTGCCAATGTCTCTTCCCAAGAATCATGATGGACAAAGTGACAATTCAAAAGGAATGGATCCAACATTATGTTACTATCGAAATTAGAAATCCTTTTATTTTCATCTATTAAAGAGTATTTAAGTTCTTGAAGTACTTGGAAGGTTTGTTTTAAATTGTCAACGAACAAATATTTTTTTAACAGGATTTTATTATGCGTTAGTAAATAGTAAGATGAAGAAAAATGCGATATACTAGCTACAATAGCGCCTAAGGGCCCAAAAATTTCTCGAATAGGAATTCTAGGATTCCATTCTTTTATCGCATTGGGATGTTTTGAATTCTTGAATAAACCAATTCGAGAACAGTTGGATGCCGACAAAATCATCAAAGAGTGGTATTCTTTATTTCGATTCAACAAAGTGCCAATAGCTTCTGGATGTTGGCTAAGTGATTCAATCTTCGCCTTGGAATAAAAAGAATTGATATTGGCGCGATCTAACCTATTATGGGGAATCGGTCCTGCACTTGTCCTACCATACCTTTTTCGTGTATACGAAATAGTGGACTTGACTAACTCAATTCTTAGGAAATCGCGAATAAGATCATTTGCTCTTACCTCAACAAGGGAAGCACCAGCCTTTTCTTTTTCTTCTTGTTCCCAATTCACTACTAAGCAAGTTCTAACAAATTGACTATTTGTGTGATAAATTCTTTGAGTTAACTTGCTATTTTCATGAGAAATAAAATTGACAAGTCGAATTTGGAGATTATTTTCTTCTTGCAAGAGATCCTGCGGGAAAAGTGTTGCTAAATTTCTTCCTTCGTCCATTTCATATGCCACTGTAGGGCGAACGGAAACAAAATACTTTTCCTTGCTCTTGAGAATTTTTTTCCGTTGAACATAGACCCAATTTTTCCTTTTTTTTGATTCCTTAGAATCTTTTTTTTGTCTTTCTGGCGGTATCAAACAGCCACCTAATATCTTATCCGCCTCTTCAGGAAAATGAATATCTCCGGAAAATATTTTGAGTTCCGTATGGCTTTTTTTTCTCTTCACTCGGACCAGTCCGCCTAGTCGACTTCTTGTATTTTTTGTGAGTTGTGTATCCACTCCAATAATACTATTGTCAAGTATCTTTAGGGATGAAGATCTCGGCAAGATATGAAGTTCTTGAAGAATGAAAAAAAACCGATCTACTTCTTTTTGGTATTTTAGACTAAATTCTTTTGTTCCTCGATGCTCAATCAAACCCTCTTTTTTTAAGATGGAATCTTCCTCTGGGCTCTCGTATTCGTCCTCTGAATCTTCTTCTGAGTCTTCCTCTAAAGTACCATATTTTTCCTCTGCGCTTTCCCCGGGGCTGCCATATTCGTCTTCTGAGTCTTCCTCTAGAGTTCCATATTCGTCCTCTTGGGTCCTATATTTGCTCTCTGGGCTCCCATATTCCTCTTCTGAGTCTTTCTCTAAAGTCCTATATTCGTTCTCTGGGTTCCCATATTCGTTTTCTGGGCTCCCATATTCGTCTTCTAGGGTTTCATATTCGTATTCGTCTTCTAGGATTCCATATTTAGATTCTTCTAGGGTTTCATATTCATATTCGTCCTCTCGGGTCCTGTATTCGTCTTCTAGGGTCTCATATTCCTCTTCTGAGTCTTCCGCTCGAGTCCTATATTCTTCTTCTAGGGTCCTATATCTAAATTTAACAATTCCTGAACCCTTTTTATCTTTTCTGTATCGGGGATCGTCAAAATAAGCAAAAATAGTATTTCTACGTAAAACACCCATAAGGGGGATTTCAATCGAAATCCCAAAACAGGATATTAGTTCTTTCTCTTGTTCTTGATGATATTGTAATGGAATGACGAACCTATTTCTTCGCTTTTTCGCCAACAAATCTGAATTATCTTGAAAAATAGAAGGATAGATAAAATTCCAATGGCCATTGGACATGATTCGATCCGACGTTGAATAATCAAGAATTTCCCTATCTTTTTTACCATAAGTATTCATTTGATCTTGATCCTTGTGGAGTGAAAAAGACGCTATACTGGATCTGCACATACTTACTGACAATATCCATAAATGGCTTGTTTTTGGTAATCGGCGAAGATTACCATATTGATATTCGGGCGCATGGTAAACATCAGTACTCCAGTGCATTTCGCCGTCTGATTCAGAATAAATATGCTTTTGTACCCTTTCTTTAAAATGTAAAGTGGACGTTCCGGCACGAATCTCCGCAATTACTTGTTCGGATTTTACATATTGATCATTTTGCACTAGAATCAAGCTTTTTGAGGGAATATTCACACTATATAGAATATCTTGACTCTGAATAGTTACATGCAAGTCTATATAACATAGAAAAGCAGGCTGCCCATGACGGGTACGTGTGGGGTGAACCAAATTCTCATTGAATTTTATTTTTCCATTCGAAGGGGATCGTACAAGGTCGGCAGTACCCCCTGTGAATACTCCGCCAGTATGAAAAGTTCTTAATGTTAGTTGAGTCCCTGGCTCCCCAATTGATTGACCCGCAATAATACCTACGGCTTCTCCCAATTCGACCAGATCACTATGAGTAGGACTCCGGCCATAGCATAATTGACAGATCCAAGAAGTGCTTCGGCAAGTAAAGGGGGTTCTAATATATATTGGTTGTGCTCGAAATGGTTGTGCTCGAAAGGCAGTTATGAATCGATTGACTAATCCAATTCCAATATCTTGATTTCGCGCGGCAATGCATCGTGAACCGATATATATATCGTCTGCTAATACACGACCAATTAGTGTTTGGACAAAAAGTTTTTCCGTCATCCCATTTTGAGGACTTACAGAAATACCTCGGATAGTACCACAATCTCTTCTACGCACAATAATATGTTGAACTACTTCAACAAGTCTACGTGTAAGATATCCAGCATCTGCTGTTCGCACAGCAGTATCTACAACCCCTTTGCGGGCTCCATAGCAGGAAATTATATATTCTGTCAAAGAAAGTCCCTCGCGTAAATTGCTTTGAATAGGTAAATCAATCATTTGTCCTTGAGGGTCCGACATTAATCCTCTCATACCTACTAATTGGTGTACTTGAGATGCATTTCCTCTGGCTCCTGAAAAAGACATTAGATAGACTGGATTAGAAGGATCCGTTATCCGAAAATTTGAATTCATTTCTTGTTTCAAATATTCACTTGTCGCATACCATATCTCAACAGATTGGCGTAATTTTTCTACCGCGTGTACAGCCCCATAATAATAGTGTTTCTCCAAAAGAAAACTCTGTTGTTCCGCGTCTTGGACTAACCATCCCTTAGAGGGTATTGTTAAAAGATCCTCGATTCCTAACGAAATCGATGTAGTAGTGGCTTGATGGAAGCCCAGAGTCTTTAGTTGATCCAGTATATGGGATGTATATCCCATTCCAAAATGATCTATTAATCTGCTAATAAGTCGTTTCATACCAGTTCCGTCTATCTCTTTATTATGAAAGACCAGATTGGCCCGTTCCGCCATACATAAGTACCCCCTTTTCGGCTGAGTAGGATTCGACAATTGCTGAGTAGGATTCGACAATGGGCCTGAGTCAGTGATTCGAAAATTTAATTAACTTGCCTCAATCTCAATCTGGATTCGCGTGGCAAATAATGATGATACTAGGGAAATCGGAATGCCCCCCGAAAGGGGAGGGGCATCGCCGAATCTAACTTTCTTTCTTGTTTAGGTAGTGTATGAATAGGCCTGACTAAATCCTTGTATGGCTTCCTCTATTTCTCTATAAAAAGAAATATGACCAAGAGTGGTTCGAATGTATATCGAACGAATTTCTTTTTTTCTATTTCCCATTATTAGATAGTGGGCATAAATCTCATGATAAGTCCCCAAAGATTCATATTGAACTTCAATCGGAACTTCTCTTGACCCAATGACGCGTTGATCCAGGTTCCATCGTAGCCACAAGGGACTATCTAAACTGATTAGTTTTTGTCTATAAGCTCCCAGTGCATCATAAGAACTAGAAAAATGGGGTTCTTTATCTTTCCTATATTTAGAATTATTATTATTATTGTAATTTACTTTTAGATTTGGGTAGTTTCTGCAACTATTATATCTATTTGCACAAATACCTCGACGCTTTCCAATCGTTAATACATAAAGCCCGATAAGCATGTCTTGGGTTGGTACGCAAATAGGATCCCCAATAGCGGGAGATAAGAGATTCATATGAGAAAACATAAGTAAACGGGCTTCTGCCTGAGCTTCCAAGGATAAAGGTAGATGAACAGCCATTTGATCTCCATCAAAGTCCGCATTGAAACCCTTACACACTAATGGGTGTAAAGAAATAGTACGCCCCTCTACTAAAGTGGGTTGAAAGGCCTGTATGCCTAATCTATGCAGGGTAGGTGCTCTATTTAACAGTACAGGATGTCCCCGCATAACTTCTTGAAGTATTTCCCATACAATGGGTTCTTTTTCCCAAATTTTCCTTTTAGCAATCCTTACATTAGAAGTGGCGCGTTTCGTGATTAAATCGCGAATTACAAATAGCTGAAAAAGCTTTATTGCTATCTCTAGAGGTAATCCACATTGATGTAATGAAAGCGAAGGACCCACAACAATGACAGAACGCCCCGAGTAATCGACCCGTTTCCCAAGCAGAGTCTCGCGAAACCTTCCCTCTTTACCTTCAATTACATCTGAAAGTGATTTGTATACTTTATTGTGACCATCCCTCGTCGGTTGCCCGCGGGACCCACTATCAAGAAGTGTATCCACGGCTTCTTGTACCAATTTTTCCTGGCACATTACTAAATCTGCTGGCGCTAATTCACTTCTTTTTAATAGATAGGCAAGATTGTTGTTCCGACGGATAACTCTCTTATAAAGTTCATTAATGTCTGAAGTCACTACTTTATCTCCAGACCTATAAACAATAGGTCTCAATTCGGGAGGAAGAACCGGTAATAAGCACAAAACCATCCATTCTGGTTCTACATTTGTTTGAATAAAATGTTTCGCCAATTGCATGCGTCTAATCAAAAAAACTTTTCTTATTCGTCTTTTTCTATCTTCCCACTCATCTCCACTATACCCCTCGTCTTCTAATTCCTTCCATTCGACCAAAGAATTCTCTATAATAATTCGCAAATCCAAATCTGCTAATTGTTCTCTAATAGCACCTGCTCCTGTCGCAATTTCCCGATTTCGAAATGTTGCAAAGCCTGGGGTAGAAAAAAAGGGAGAAATGCTGTGGTTACAGGATGCAATTTCCTCTTCGAATAAACCTCGTAATCGTAAAAAAGTGGGTTTTTTAGTGCTGGGCCTAGCAAAAGAGAAATCGCCGTATACTAGGCCCTCCAACTTCTTAAGAGGTTTATCTAAAAGATTCGCGATATAACTAGGAAGACCTTTCAAATACCACACATGAGTCACGGGACATGCGAGTTTGATGTATCCCATTTGATATCTTCGTATCCGAGAATCCACAAATTCTACCCCGCATTTTTGGCAAAATCTTTCGTCTTCGTTTTCAGCTCCGCTCGCTCGAGAATTGCCACAAGCGCAAATCCCGCTTTTTATGGGTCCAAAGATTCTTTCGCAAAACAATCCATCTTTTTCTGGTTTATCGGTTTTATAATGAAAAGTAGAGGGCCTTGTGACTTCGCCAACGACTTCTCCATTAGGTAGGTTTTTGTTAGCCCAAGCCTTTATTTGTTGAGGGGAAACGAGTCCAATTTGAAGTTGTTGATGTTTATATTGGTCAATCATAAAATAGAAATAAGAAAAGAATTTATATTTATTCCGATCAAACTTCCTCCCTATTAACCTGGAAGTTCTTTTCAGATACAAGGAAATGATTCAGTTCTAGAGCCAAAGATCGTAGTTCTCGAACGAGCACTCGAAAAGATTCTGGAGGATCCTCATGATTAGGTATTCTTTTTCCCCAGATCGTAGCATTAAGTATTTCTTGGCGAGCTATAAGATGGTCAGATTTATAAGTAAGTATCTCTTGTAAAATATGAGCAACACCAAATCCTTCTAAAGCCCAAACTTCCATTTCTCCTACTCGTTGTCCCCCTTGCTTGGCTCTTCCTCTAACCGGTTGTTGTGTAACAAGTGAGTAGGGCCCAGTAGAACGCCCATGAATTTTCTCATCAACTTGATGAATTAATTTTAAGATATAGGACTTCCCTATTAGAACAGGTTGCTCAAAGGGGTCGCCTGTTCTTCCATCAAATATTCTGCTTTTTCCCGGGTACTCGGGTTCAAATACCCATGGGTTTTTTGTTTCTTTACTGGCTTCATATAATTCTGAAAACACAAGTTTTCTTGAAGCCTCTTGCTCATATCTCTCATCAAAGGGTGCTATTCTATAATGTTTCTTTAGCAGATCCCCCGCTAATCCGAGCGAGCTTTCAAATATTTGTCCCACATTCATTCGGGAGGGTACTCCTAAGGGATTGAAGACCATATCAACGGGTGTTCCATCTTGCAAATAGGGCATATCTTGCCTAGGCAAAATTTTGGAAATGATCCCTTTATTCCCATGTCTTCCGGCTACTTTATCCCCAACTTTGATTTCACGTTTCTGTAAAATATATACACGAACCATTATGTCGAGCGGGTCCCTTTGGATCCATTTCACATCGATAACGCGCCCTCTTCCACCTATAGGTAATTTCAGAGAAGTTTCTTTTGAAGTGGAAACCTCAAGGCCAAATATGGCCCGTAATAATCCAGCTTCCGCGATATAAGATGATTCGCTCGCTATCTGAGGCGTTAATTTACCTACTAAAATATCACCAGTTTCTACCCAGGATCCCAACCTAACAACTCCATTTCTGTCCAAATTGCGGAGTAAATGTTCTTCTAGATGTGGTATTTCTTTAGTGATTTTTTCAGCGGAGCCCTGGCTTGTCGTATCCGTCTGAATTTCATATTTCCGGATGTGAAAAGAGGTATAAATATCTTCATATACCAAACGTTCGCTAATTAGTACTGCGTCTTCAAAATTGTAACCTTCCCATGGCATATAAGCTACTAATACGTTTTTTCCTAAAGCAAGTTCGCCCCCAACTGTAGCAGCTCCTTCTGCTAAAATTTGTCCTTTTTTAATGGATTTACCCCGTGGAACCCGGGGTTTTTGGTGCATACAAGTATTTTTGTTAGAGCGACGGTGGTTAACTAAAGGAATACTTATAGTCTTCCCACTACTTGATAAAAGTATCTTATGACTATCAGTAGAAATGATCTTTCCCTCGCGTTCGGCTATAATGGAAACCCTCGAATCTAGAGCTGTTTGGCGTTCCAATCCAGTTCCAACAATGCATTTCTCGGACCGAGAAAGCGGAACTGCTTGGCGCTGCATATTAGAACTCATTAAAGCCCGATTCGCATCATTGTGCTCAATAAAAGGAATGAGAGAACCCCCAATAGAAAAATATTGGAAAGGAAAAATACTTCTAACATGAATCTGTTCCCATGCAATAGTCAAGAATTCTTGACGGTATCTAGCCGGAACAACCTGTTCTTCCTGAATACCTTGATTCAAGGACAAAGAATTTCCTGCTGCTATCATATAATATTCATCTCTATTTGGTGATAGATAAACCACCTGTCTCTCTTTTTTTTCTTTTGCTTTCTCAGCAGATATTTCATAAAACGGACTCTCTATGGATCCCCACAAGTGATCAATTCTCGCATGAATTGCTAAGGATCCAGTAAGTCCAACATTGATTCCTTCAGACGTGTCAATTGGACAAATACGCCCATAGTGACTCGGATGAATATCTCGGCTCCGAAAACTTGCGGTTCTCCCCGTCAACCCTCCAGGACCTAAACAACTCACTTTTCGCCCATGAACAGTTTGTGTCAATGGATTCGTTTGATCAAAAACTTGAGATAACGGGTATGTGCCAAAAAAGGTCTCATAAGTAGTTATTAATAAAATTGAAGTTGAAGTTGGAGTTACCAAAGTTTGGGGAGTCGGTTTCGATTGACGTATGAATACTCTACGAATAGTTTTTTGAACTGCATGTTGTAAACGACCAAGAGCCAATCCGAATTGATCTTGTAACAGATCTGCAACCGAACGAATACGTTTATTTTTCAAGTGATTCATATCGTCATCGTCAAGTATACCCGTTCCAAATTTCATTCCAATCAAATGATCCGTAGCGGCCAATACATCTCGTGGTAACAAGAATGTATTGTTCTGAGGTATATCAAGATTAAGTCTCCGATTCATATTTCGTCGACCAATCCTTCCTAATTCACATTTTTGTTGAAAAAATTTCTTTTGTAATTCCTCGCATAAGGACTCCGAAAATACCAGGTCCCCACCTACACAAGCAAATTGTTGATAAAACTCCAAAATAGCTTTTTCTTTTGACTCAATCCTCTTCTTCTCCTTAGCATTCGGGAAAGACAAGAAAATTTCAGGGTAGGAAACATTATCTAGAATTTCTCTTAGATTCGAACCCATAGCTGATGATAGAACTAGAATAGATATCTTTTGTTTTCTACTCACGCGAGCCCATATCCTTTCTTTTTTATCAATTGCTAATTCCGATCTCCCCCCCCAATCTGATATTATAGTGCCAGTGTAGATAGAAATTCCCTTATGATCTAATTCCGAGCGGTAGTAAATACCAGGACTTAGCAATATTTGATTGATCACAATTCGGTATATTCCATTTATAATAAAGGTTCCTAAGGAATTCATTATAGGAATGTTTCCGATAGAAATGGTTTGCTTTTGCACATCGAAACCAAAAATTAATCTCGCAGATACATATAATTCGGAAGAATAGGTGAGTGATTCATACACAGCATCTCTTTCTTTTATCGAGGGTTCTAGCAATTGATATCCTTTCGCAAATAATTGAAATGCAATTTCGTGATCTGGATCTTTAATTGTTGGAAACTTGTCAAGTTCTTCTGCTAAGGCTTGATTAATGAACCTACAAAATCCCTCGAATTGGATCTGACTAAATCCGGGTATTGTGGACATTCCCTCGTTTCCATTCCGGAGCATCTTAATCTTAAGTTTCCTGTTTATCAAAGAAAAATTCCATTATCAGCTCACTCTTCATCAATCCCTCTGGATCGATCTAGCAATCATGGAATCTATATTCTGTTTACTGAATCACATGAAATTCTAGGGAACTCCACATACGTATTTCATATATGTATTTCATACATATGAATAGAGACCATTTGGACGAAAGTTCGAGTTTGCCAGGGGTACAAATGAAATGAAAATGAATTGATAAAACATTCCTAAAAAAAAAAATTCTGCCACTTATACTTTATGTTATGATATTCTAATCAGATTGGATGGCAAAGATTTCTCATTTTATCTCCTTTCTATGAATGTAATAAAGCCGTAATATAATATACTAGAAAGTTTGACTTTACTTCGATTTAGAATAGCGTGCTTACTTTAATTTCTCAAAATAATTTGAGGGTTCTTTTTTATTTCGGATCGGAGTAGTATAATTACTAGAAAATTCAGTATTTCATTGTGGAATTCTAAAATCAAGTAAGTCCCTTTTTTAAGTACATGCCAATCTAGTTATCCACCTCTCCCCATATCCATGCTTTTCTTTTATCGTAATTTCACTTGGGTAGGCCAAGATAGTAAGGTTATACTCTATATCAGAGCAAATTTCCTTTTTTTATTCAAGATATTTAATTTAATACTTTTAAAAATTAAAGCATGATTCTCCATAGAGATATGTACATAAAGGGGATCTTTGGATAATAATGCTGTTCGGACCTAAAGTTTACCTATACACGGATTAAGCATAAAGTCATACTATTTTATTATGCCATTGAAGGGGGGGGAGATAATACCGATTTAAGAGTAGTTCACTACTGCAATAAAAAAAAGAGAATTCTAGTTAACGGTTCCAATTTATTCTGAATTTTGCAGCCTGTGAATAGAAATCCACTTTTTCTTCTTTTTCATCTCAATAGAAAGAAATGGGAAGTTTTATTGTGTTAACAATGTATGTTTTAAGATAGAATCTATCGAGGAGAATAATAGAAACTGGATCAAAAAAAGCAGGAATAGATTTTTTGAAAAAGATTGGAAAAAAGTAAGTAGAATTATATTCAAAATAAAAGGGGCTTTTCGTAAGAAAACGTGGATGAATACTTGCTGTTTTCTAGATTTTTGATCGGATTTTTTGGCGGCATGGCCAAGCGGTAAGGCAGGGGACTGCAAATCCTTTATCCCCAGTTCAAATCTGGGTGCCGCCTGATCAATAAAATACTTAGGTTTTTTTTATAGTGCTGATCGAATTCGATCAATTTTTACTTCGCATAAGTTCGGGCAAGAGAGTAACTGGGCCTGCCGATACTGGGTTTAGAGAAACCATACCATAGTTCTATCCTCAAACTAGGGTTAGGGTTTGTTTTGACGGTAGTGGCCAAAATGGTTATCAATAGGGGTGAGGTAGTGTTTCCTTATTCTTTTATTATATGAATTTGAATTGGTTCTTAATTGAGATTCGATTTGATAATTTTAAAATACGAGGATAAGATGTCAGAAATCTTGGTATCCAAAGAAAGGTCCCTAAGGGGCATTCTTTTTTTTTTTCAATCTAAGATTCAAGAAGGGACTCCACGAAAGAATATCAAGACTTACTAATTATTATACATTTTTTTATCGTACATCTTATGTTACCTACATACACTAAAGTAAGGACTACTTAATTTTAATTCTAACGAGAATCAGATTAAATAGGTCGATCAAAAATCAATTTAGGAGTTGTGTTATGGATAAAATCTCTTCCTCTTCATTCTTTCATAGAATGATACAAAGCAAGGCTGCAGGGTTTAGGTCAAAAATAAACATTAGGTAAGGTAGGTATCCAATAAATATTTATCTATCGTTAATTTTATGGTATATTCGGGCGTCCTTTGCTTAAAAAAAAAAAAAGAGTAACAAAAGGAATAAAAAATCTTCCTATTCCCGCTTCTTCTATTCAGGACATCATTCCCGTACTCTTTCTTTTTTAAGGAAAAAAGGGCTATAGTATCGTATTTTTAATGCTCTCTAATTCTACCAGAATTCCTATAAGAATTTGTTAGGAGTAAATTCCTTGAACTGATTGATCCATGGCCTTAGGGCGGAATCCCTTTTTGACTCTGTACCCTTGATTCCACTATGATTATTGATCAATAGTAGAATAGAATAATCCCTTCATAGAAATAGGAGACATAATTTAGATGGATATAGTAAGTCTCGCTTGGGCTGCTTTAATGGTAGTCTTTACATTTTCTCTTTCACTAGTAGTATGGGGAAGGAGTGGACTCTAGGGATACTACTAATTGATTAAGTAATCAAATTGTTGTATCAATTCTTTTCATTAATGGATCATTTTGCATTAATCATTTTGTCAAACGTTATTCTTTAATCTTTTTCTTTAGTTTTGTTTCACTCCTGTAAGAAACTCTTGTATTGTAAGTTGTAATGTAAGAAAGAGCCATTATACCAATTCATAATTTCTACTAGAAATGACGAATGGTTAAAAAAAGTTCTATACATAAGAAAATTCGACTTTCTTCCACGGAACTATTCACGGCATATCACACATTTTCCATTTCCTTTTACTTTTTACTATAGTCTATTCTTAATATTATTTTTCTTTCCTTCCATGGATTCTTTGGTCAAGAATTGTCTTAGATTTTTTTATTTTGACCTGATTGAAATTAAGTGGATGCAATGAAAAAAGAAATTGAATTAGACTACTTAACTATTTCAATCTACTAATCTATTCTATGTAGATTCAAAGATAATATAATAGAAAGAATCTAAAGTGTCGTAGAAAAAACTATATGTAGTTCTTTCTACCACACTTTAAGATTCCAACCAGATCCTTTCATTTAAGACTTGGATTTTTTTTATTTAATCCCTTTTTAATTTCTTCAATGATTAATTGGAATTCCAATTAATTATTTTGGCTGACTGTTTTTACATAAATAATAAGTAAAAAAGAAGTAGGAACTAGAATGAACAGTGCAGTAGCAATAAATGCGAGAATATTGACTTCCATAACCTCTTTATTTTTTATTTTCACAATAACTCGGGATGTAATCCCATGGAGAGAGAAAAAGGGGTATCTTGTAAATTCAAGGGTAGGGCTTGCATTCTGATAATACTGAATCAATTCAATATTATGAATATCGGATCTATCAAATCAATTCATGGATGAGAGTTATATTTCACGGATGAGAGTTATATAGTATAACATAGGAAGATCCTCTATCCACACTAAGACCAAAATGGGTTTTTTGATTGGATTAGGAATTCCCTCTTTTTTAATCCTTTTCTACTTTTTCTTTTCTATATCTCTAACCCACGAGCTTTCTTAATCTTCTACTTTCTTAATCTTATACAATTTCCCTTCCTTTTTCTTATAGTTATACATACAATTATGTATGTATTATATGACCAACTTTCTATGGGTCACATAGACATCCAAATAAGCAGTAGAAGTGAGATGGGGAAAAGAGGTCTGAAATAAAAAGGGAATACGATTTATGTATGGATTCCGGTAAAATACCGGTACTCTATTCCATAAGAGTGGAATAGGAAATTAAGATGAGGATGGTATCATCATAAAGAAAGATAGAGTAATATAATATCCTAAATTCTACTAATCCACATATCGTATGTGTGTCTTTCTTTATCTTTATCGATCGGGAGTAGTGAAAAAAAATTCCTATATGCCTTCCCTCCCTCTTTAATGAGGGATGCAAAATAAAAAAGTGAAGTAAGGGTGCCCTGTGGGTATTTGATCTTGCTCCCTGCCCCTTTTTTTCATGGAAAAAGGAAATATCAATTTCTCCATTCATTGAACCCTAGTTCGGGACTGACGGGGCTCGAACCCGCAGCTTCCGCCTTGACAGGGCGGTGCTCTGACCAATTGAACTACAATCCCCGCGGGGTGTATGGCATACCCATTCTTAAATAGAACCATAAGAAGATTCGATTCGTCTTTCGTACTCTAAGAAATAGACGAATCATATACTACATACCCACATATTATATTATACGTGGGTATAGTGAGAGTGACATAACTAGTATGTCGTGATTTTTTATCACTAAAAATGGATAATAATCCAGCCTTCAATAAGAAAAACTCTTTTGTTTGTAAGAAAGGAATGAGAGAGATATGGATTAGAAAAAAAAAATTTCCCTTTTTTCTTTATCTTTTATTTCTATAGATCAGACATTTTATTTTATGGAAGAAAAACAAAAGGATTTAGTTCATACTCACGAAGCCCTAGATTTTTGGTTTGGGCCGAGCTGGATTTGAACCAGCGTAGACATTGTCAACGAATTTACAGTCCGTCCCCATTAACCACTCGGGCATCGACCCAGGAAGAATTTATTCTAGGGTTTTTGCTAATCTATGATTAACCTCCTTTCATAATACTCCCTACCCCCAGGGGAAGTCGAATCCCCGCTGCCTCCTTGAAAGAGAGATGTCCTGAACCACTAGACGATAGGGGCATCACTAGACGATAGGGCCATATACAACCGCTCGTGATTATACTATAATCATAGTATGAGCAGTTTTTTGGAATTGTCAATATACTCGAAAAGTATAAATAGATCCAAAGCAAAGAGTTTTTCCAACTTTTCTGTTATGTTTTCATCTAGGATTTTTTTTAGTTGATCGTTATAGATTAATTCTCCGTGCTTCATTTAGTGTTCAGACCAAAAATGCATCCATCCCGCACTAAGTCATAAAATTCTCTAAAAATATAGAGAAAGTTTCAAAAACAAAGAACAAAAGTGAATCAATTTAGTAGAAAAGTACTCTATCAGATTCGAACCAACGACTTACGTCTTAGCACGAGATTACTCTACCACTAATTTAAAAAGCCCTTTATCGGATTTGAACCGATGACTTATGCCTTACCATGGCATTACTCTACCACTGAGTTAAAAGGGCTTTTTATTTAATTCAAAAATTAGCCACTTGGATTTCCCATTATGGGTCTACTGCATAATGTACATATTATATATATAATATATAGAGATAGAGAGAGAGACATTATGTAGAGATTGTATATGTATATATCGATATCTTGAGAGCTCAAAATAAAATTAATAAAAAAAAAACATACCCTACATAACATATCCAACTCTTCTTGGTTCAGGGTTTTCCGTTTCCGAAGACTAGTAAAATAGGCGGATTCTGGAACCCCAAGGATTCAACGGTATATGGATATGGAAAATATAAGATTTCCGATCCTAGCGGGAAAAGGCGGGGAACAGATACCCAATAGGATATAGGATCCTTGGGAGGAACTTTTGGTAATGGCCTTGATCCTCTATGCTATTTTTTATGTGTTCTTAGTTCTATTGAACTTTTTTCATTCTTTTAAACAAGAATCTAATAAACTAGAATTGAGTCAGTGGAAAAAAGGAGAGAGAGGAAAGTGTTAAATGGAGAGAGTCGACTAATCAGAGACTTTTAGGATCTTCTTTACATCAGGTAAATCTGTCGGCCCTGTCCGTTTTTTTCTTTAAGTTACGACTCTTTGCTGCTTACTTCTATCAAGCCATAGGGAAAGTCTATGATGAATTTGGAAAACTCATCTCACTCTTACTCTATGGCTCGGACTTAATGGGGGAAGAAAACATCTTCCATAATTTCTTTTTTGTTCAATTCTGGACAAAAAAGAAAAGGAAAAAGGAATTTATAGGGACAGTGTTACCCCCTATATCCCCTAGTTTATATTGTAGGAATAATAAAACAATTTAGCAGTCTGACACACTTACGTCCTTGCAAAGTAAATAATTATTATTGTAGTCGTAACCGTAGAATAGGATCCTAATCAAAATAAATACATTTGGTTCAGGCGCTATTAGCATGGTAAGAAAAGATTTTTTTTACAGACCAGAGGGGCTATCTAAATCCTAAAGTAAAGGCGAGCGATCGAAGTAGAAGTACCAACGGCTCAGTGTCATGAACCTTCTCCATCTGATTCAATAAGGGGGAATTAGCCTTCTTGTCAAATGGCTATCCTTGACAAAGGGTACCATTTATACCATAATCTACAATGTAGCGGGTATAGTTTAGTGGTAAAAGTGTGATTCGTTCTATATAATAACTGAATTTGAAATGATATACTTAAGGCATCCTTAAGTTTTTTATTTTTATATTCCGATGAAAACTTTAGTTCTTATAAAGGATTAAATCCTTTTCCTCTCAATAGCATATTGAGGAAGAATATACATTCTGGCGATTTGTATCCAAAGACTAATTTAAATTGCATCCAAAATAAAAATAGGATTATGAGTACAGAGTCGCGAAGCATAATTTTGCATTGGATTAAGTATTCCAATTTTGAAAATATGAGTAAAGGATCTATGGATGAAGATACAAAAAAGTTGATTTCCAATCGTAACTAAATCTTCTTAAAATAAGGAATAAGGAAGCCAAATAGCTAAAAAACGATAGTTTTGGTTTACTAGAACCATCCGCATATTGTTTAAGCTCGGTGGAAACCCAATTCTTTTCCTCAGGATCTCTTGAATGAAATTAGGGAACGAAGTAAGTAGATTAGATGGATTTAGATAGAATTTCTATCTCCTACTCTATAAGGATCATCTAGAAAGCGGAGAGCTTTGGTTCCATTCAAATAGAAAAGCTGACATAGATGTTAAGTGGTGAGAATATCCATAAAGGAGCCGAATGAAATCAAAATTTCATGTTCGGTTTTGAATTAGAGACGTTAAAAATAATCAACCAACGTCGACTATAACCCCTAGCCTTCCAAGCTAACGATGCGGGTTCGATTCCCGCTACCCGCTCCATTCTGTATAAAAGGAGTATTCTCTTTGTCTAGACATGTTAGAGGCTTGTATTCAAGCCTTTTTTGTCCACCAGTTTCTGGTACTCCAGAGCGGAGTAGAGCAGTTTGGTAGCTCACGAGGCTCATAACCTTGAGGTCACGGGTTCGATTCCCGTCTCCGCACTTAGCAGTCTGTATAAAAGGACTATTCTATTTCTCTAGATATGGTAGAGGGGCGTATCCAACCCTTTTTTATTCATTAGTTCCCGGCCCTAGAGGGCAAAATTGAGCAGTTTGCGAAGTCACTTGCCTTCAAAAAAAGAAGGCGCAAGGCTTCTCCCTACCCTGCAGAAAATAAAAATGAAACGAAAGGGACAGTCTACCTCTCTCTTCCCTTTAAAAAAAGTTTGCCCGTTGTTTGTCTCAGTTAATACCCAATTTTTGGAGCTCTGTTGGCGAGTTCTATTTCTGCCTCCGGAGCGCCCTCTTTTTTTGAGTGGGATGCAAAGGAAGGGTAAGATAGTAAGGGATACGGCACTAGACTAACACCTAATTAATACTTAATTTAATATAAGTAGTTAAACAGTTAACTAGACTAAACTTTTTATCATAGTACTTTGATAAATTAAGCGGGCGAGCGGCGGGAATCGAACCCGTATCTTCTCCTTGGCAAGGAGATATTTTACCATTGAACTACGCTCGCTACGGTATATATTTTATAGCGTATATCCGCCTGGGTCGACCTTCTATGTCTGGGTCGACCGTTTCATTTCATTTTCTATTATATTAGAGTTTTCCTTTTTTTATTATCTGTGAATGAATATTCTAATGGGAATGGAATTTCATAATACTGAAAGAGAAGAGCTAGCAATTCGGAACGCAAATTGCGTTTTAATACGTCTCACTATTCTAATTTTTTAGAAGAAATGGCCTTTATTATTTCTTTTTTATGGGGTTAATAAATATTAACCAAATTTAATTTAAGAAATGAGAGAATTCAGAATAGCTACGAGAAAGACTAGTCCAATCCATAACGATGTACCGGAAAATACAACATTTTTATTATTTGACCAACCATCAGGAGAAGCAAATACAAGGGGTACACTAATTACTAAGACTGAGGAAGTCGCAATTAATGCAAAAACAGCTAATTGGAAAGCAATAGTCATATTTCTAATCCTCCAAGCTACCATCAAATAAAGTTGACTACATATTTGATCCCTCACTTAAACCAAAATTGTAAAAAAATACAAGAAGTAGGAGGGGTTTAATCATGAATCCATTGATTCTTCTCTTTAATTCAAATTTATTACTTAAACCGCTTTTTTATTTGGATATGGGGGTGAGAAGAGATTATTTACTCTTTATTTCACAAGCGGGTATAGCGGATCCTGTATCCGTGTATACAGTATACAGAGATATATCGAAAAGGAACTTGTATCTGATATCTTTCTAGAGGCTAATAAATCTTTTTATTTTTTATATGGCTATGTTCTATTTGTAGGAGTAAAATAAGGATTAGGCTGTGGAGAGATGGCTGAGTGGTTGATAGCTCCGGTCTTGAAAACCGGTATAGTTCTAGGAACTATCGAGGGTTCGAATCCCTCTCTCTCCTTTTGCTTATTGAATACGTTTGTTTCTTTCATTTTTTTTTTTCTGTCCCTTATCTTTCTTTCATAAAAAGGAATGAATGGCTCGGCTAGATGGAATAACCGAGCCAGAACAGAAAAAAAGTAGAACAGGTATAAATAAGAAAATCTTAGTTAAGAGGGTTCATGTAAAGAACAGGTTCCAAATCACGATCGATTCCCTTTTCAAAACCTGCTGCAGCAGCTCGGGCTCTTCCTGCATGCCATAAATGGCCCACAAAAAAGAAGAATCCTAGAACAAAATGAGAAGTTGATAACCAACTTCTAGGAGAGACATAATTAACTGCATTGATCTCGGTAGCTACGCCACCCACGGAATTTAAAGAGCCTAAAGGAGCGTGGGTCATATATTCTGCTGAGCGTCGTTCTTGCCAAGGTTGTATGTCTTTTTTCAACCTACTCAAGTCCAAACCGTTGGGGCCCCTTAGAGGTTCTAACCATGGAGCACGAAGGTCCCAAAAACGCATAGTTTCCCCTCCAAAGATAACCTCCCCAGTTGGGGAACGCATTAGATATTTACCTAAACCTGTGGGTCCTTGAGCGGATCCCACATTAGCTCCAAGACGCTGGTCTCTAACTAGAAAAGTAAATGCTTGAGCTTGAGAAGCTTCTGGCCCGGTGGGTCCATAAAACTCACTCGGATAAGCTGTATTATTGAACCATACAAAACAACAAGCGATAAAACCAAAGACAGATAAAGCAGCTAAACTATAAGACAAGTAAGCTTCTCCAGACCATACAAATGCACGGCGAGCCCATGCGAAGGGTTTGGTTAAAATATGCCAAATTCCGCCAAATACACAAATAAAACCCAACCATACATGCCCACCAATTATATCTTCTAAATCAAACCCAACCATACATGCCCACCAATTATATCTTCTAAATCATCTACACTAACAATCCACCCTTCTCACCAAAAGGAGATTTTAGTAAATAACCAAATATAACACTGGGGCTAAGGGTCAAATTGGTAATTTTTCTTACATCTCCCCCCCAGGGGCCCAGGTATCATATACACCGCCAAAATAAAGAGCCTTGAGTACTAGAAGAAAGCACCTAGACCTAACAAAATTAAGTGAATACCCAAAATTGTAGTCATTTTATTTCTATCTTTCCAGACATAACCAAAGAATGGAAAAGATTCCTCAAGAGTCTCGGGTCCCAGAAGCGCGTGATAAATGCCACCGAAGCCCTAAGACTGCGGAGGAAATTAGGTGAAGTACGCCAGATACAAAGTACGGAAAAGTATCTAGAACTTCCCCCCCTGGCCCTCTCCCCAACCTAGAGTAGCTAAGTGTGGAAGTAAAATCAACCCTTGTTCATACATGGGCTTTTCTGGTACGAAATGGGCCACTTCAAATAGGTTCATTGCTCCGGCCCAGAATACGATTATCCGGCATGGGCTACATGAGCTCCAAGCAGTTTACCGGACAAATTGATAAGTCTGGCATTCCCAGCCCACCAAGCAAAGCCGGTGGTTTCTGGTCACGACCAGCTAAAACGAAAGTTCCATTTAAGAGCGTTTCCACGTGGTAGAACCTCCTCAGGGATATAAGATTTTCATGAGGCTGATCCTGAGCTGCCATCCACGCACGAATACCCTCGTTTAAAAGAATATTTTTGGTGTAGAAAGTCTCAAATCAGGATCTTCCGCTGCACGGATTTCCTGGGAAACAAAGTCATAGGCACGTAAGTTCAGAGCCAAGCCAACTACGCCAATAGCACTCATCCATAAACCGGTGACGGGTACAAATAGCATAAAGAAATGTAACCAACGTTTATTGGAAAAAGCAACACCAAAGATTTGGGACCAAAAGCGGTTAGCAGTGGACCATGGAATAAGTTTCTTCAGCTTGAGTTGGGTTAAAAGCACGGAAGGTATTTGCACCATCACCGTCCTCAAATAGAGTGTTTTCTACGGTCGCTCCATGAATAGCGCATAGCAGAGCCGCACCTAATACTCCGGCAACTCCCATCATATGAAATGGGTTCAACGTCCAATTATGAAATCCTTGGAAGAAAAGGATGAATCGAAATATCGCTGCTACGCCAAAACTCGGCGCAAAGAACCAACCAGATTGCCCAGTGGATAAATTAGGAATACAGAAACAAAAACAGCAATTGGACCAGAGAATGAGATTGCATTATAAGGCCGCAATTGAACAGACCGAGCAAGTTCAATTGGCGTAACATGAAACCTATTAGTGCAAAAGCCCCGTGGAGAGCTACAAAAGTCATAGACCGCCTAATTGACACCAACGAGTAAAATCTCCCTTGTGCTTCGGGCCCCCATAGTAGCAACAAGAGTGTGCTAAACTATTGGCAGGGGTAGAAACTGCTGCGGTTAAGAAATTACAACCTTCCAAATAGGGAACTAGCCAATCATGGGTATACCAAGAAGTTACAAAAGTTGTCCCTGTAAACCAACCCCCTAAAGCGAAATAAGCACAAGGAAAGAGCAATAGGCCAGACCATCCTACAAAAACGAAACGGTCCCTTCGTAACCAGTCATCCATAGTATCAAATAGATCATTTTCTTCTTTAGGAATTCTACCAAGGGCTATAGTCATAGTGATCCTCCTATTCAATTACTTCAACCATTTCCGAGCACCTCATATCACTTTCCAAGGCATCTGATAGTTTTATTATCTGTGGACGATTTCTTTGTCGTTCAATGCCCTTTTTTCAATGGTCTCGAAGAGAGAAATTTCCATTTTTATCTATGGAGTCACAGTCACAACCGAGGTCGTTGGTAAATCCATGAATTTGATTCGATTTGTTTTTCTTATACTATTTGTTTTTCTTATACTATAGAAATAGAAATAAATTGTTTTTCTTATACTATAGAAAGAAATAAACCTTTGAATTCAGCATTATTCAAGACTCCTATTTCAAAGTCTATCTTTTAAGGGAAAAATGAAAATAAAAGTAACCCTTCTTTTCCCATTCCCTCTCTATTGCATGGTGGAAGAACTAAAATAGAGGATTCTGAAAAAAAAAATGGACCTTCGAAATCCAATTTTATGTGTAGCGCAAAGGAGTTGCGATTTCTTCTTATTCCTATAGAACATCTAGTAACAAGAATATGAAATCGTAAATAGCGAAAAATTCTTGTCTTGCGCGGTCTAAGTCTAAGGAAATAAAAAAATTCGCTTATACAATTTCATCTACATCGAATTTATATATCAGAATAGCGGATAGAGGCATCATTAAAGGAGTCAGGTCTACTTACTTTATGCTTCTTTCCAATTTTATGGTGGATTTGATAAGAACCCTTTTTGCTTTCTTGATAAATAATCGACAAAAAAAGCGTTTTTTTTTATATAACCTGCTTGTTTTATTATAATTATAACAAGTCCTATATGGAAATGCCCGCTAAAGAGAAAATCTATTTGATTGTCTCTCGGCCAATATCGATTTTTAGAAAGAAAAAACAAGAATTTTCTTCTTTTTTATTAACATTAAGAAAAAAGAATATAATTAAAATGGAATTGGCAATATAATTTTTATAGACTTTTGAAAGAAAAAAGGGGGTTTTTTGCAACCGTTATTTCTTATTTCTTGCCTATATCATATCACGGAAACCTTTCGCTTTGGAACGTGGAGAGATGGCTGAGTGGACTAAAGCGGCGGATGCTAATCCGTTGTACAATTTTTTTGTACCGAGGGTTCGAATCCCTCTCTTTCCGCTCCCTTGGATCATTTGGACTTCGAATTGGAAAGAATTCTGACCCCCGATTTTCTCATAGATAAATGTACGAAACAAATCAATAAGAAAAAAAAAAAACTGAATTTTTACTCCTCGCGTCCAGGATTCCGTCCTGGGTCATTAGATAAGAATCCAAAGATAAAGAGTGAAACAAAGAATATCACTACTGTATAAACAAAAAGTTTGAGAGTAAGCATTACATAATCTCCAAGATTTTTTTTTAAGGAATAGATTACCAGTTTTTCCTTACCACACGGATCCACTAGGATGGTTTTTTTTTATACCTAAAAATGCAAAAAAGAATTCTTGAAAAAAATTGCAAGAATTCTTTTATAATAAGCACTCTTATCAATAGCAAAAATAGGGTTAGGTGGTTAGGTATTGTGTAGGTACCTTTAGGTACCTGCTCAACCTAGGTGCAGGGGAGTAGAAAGGCTGATCCAAATTTATTGCTGTAGCTACCCATTCAATGTAGAAGAATTTAAATTTTAGAATCGAAGGTTCATAATATAAAAATATAAAACTTCTCGGCTTTTACCCATTTTAAATTTTTTTGGAATGAACACATCATTCAATTTGGCATACAGAGTACTAAAGATTTCATCGAAAACTTACAGCAGCTTGCCAAACAAAGGCTAATAGAAAAAAGAATAGAGTATAACAGGCATAATATCCACGATTGGATTGAAAATAGCATAAGCTTCGGGTAATTTGGCAAAGAAAAACTAGTAGGATAAAGAACAGAATTAAAACAGATACAGGTTAAACTAAGTATATTAGGCATAACAAGCATTTCATTCTTGTAGAGTAAATAATTGGATTTTTCTTGAGTTATTTTTTTAAGGGAAAGAAGGAAAAGGCAGATTCAAAATCTTTTTTCTTCGGACTTTCCCAAACACAAAATACCTCCTTGTATTTGCACTCTCAAATGAGAGTGGAATAAATTCGACTTTCATATAATATCTTAATAGAATTCCATGTAATGATCAATGCATTTTTTGATTCTATATTATCCGCATGTGTAGAATACTAGCAAGAGAATATCCCTCCTTTTTTATGTAATTGAAATGGTATTGACGAATAACAAATAAACATACTAGTGTTTATTAGTGTCGCATAAAACCCGAAATGGGGCGTGGCCAAGTGGTAAGGCAGCGGGTTTTGGTCCCGTTACTCGGAGGTTCGAATCCTTCCGTCCCAGATTGTTTCTGATGAAACAAACGGTGAAATCATATAGTATTCCGTACGAGACAAAAGTTTATTAAAGAGAATAATGATATCTTATTCTTTCTCAGAAAACATAATAAAGTCTTAAGTCCAGTCAAATTGACTATCTTTATTTTCATGAAAAAATGGGATCTATCAAGCACATTCAGGATATGCCTCTACTATAAAATAAAATCACTTAGTCATATTTTTTTCTTCCTTTTGGTATTCGAGTTGAAGAAGTACGAGAATTCTATAACTACCAAAAACTTTCAATCTTTTCATTGGAATAGTTTATTTAGTTATTATAGTTAATTGTTTTGGTACTGAAAAAATATATTACTACTAGAATTCTAATTCTAGTAATTAAATTAATTAAACTTTTTTGGAGGTTGATAGTTTATTTATTGAGGAAGAGTCAATCCTTCTTTTCTCACTTCAAGATTGATCATCTCGAGCCATCCGTTGAGGGTGGAAATTTAAGAATAAATAAGTTTTAAGCAAACTTGTTAGTCGTCTTTTTCAAACTATGTTTCATTATATGATAGAATTTTAATATGGGTTTAAATAAATTGGATCTTGGCGGAGGCTTCCCGGATAAATACTTACTTTCTTTTATCCATATTGCTCCATAGATAGCAAGTTTTAATTAGTATAAAAAAACTAAACCAATGACTATTCATGATTCCATCCATATTGGATCAATTCTCTATACCACTTTGCAATGAAAAGAGGAATGTTTGTTATGGTAAAACTTCGTTAAAACGATGTGGTAGAAAGCAACGTGCGACTTGAAGGACATGATCGATTGTGGATTTTTCTATCCATCATTTTCCATAGTAATGAAAATGCTCTTGGCTCGACATAGCCTGTTCTATTCGTTCCGAACCAAATTTGCGCTGGGTTTAAGTAACATAGTACACGATGGAGCTCGAGAGGACAGAATTTTTTTTATCAAGGAAAGAATCTAGGGTTAGTGAAAACTAATAAATTAGGCCAACTTTGTCAGTCTATCCTTAATATAGAAATAAATCGAAAGGTTAAAATAAGAATAAAGTCCAATAAAAGTATATCAGAATCAATCCCTCTTATTAGATTTCTATAGAAGAGATAAATGCTTTATCGAAGGAAATAAGAAAAAAGGGTATGTTGCTACTCTTTTGAAAGAAAAAAATAGGAATTCCCGAAGTAATGTCTAAACCCAAGGATTTCACAAATCAAAGATAAAGGATTCCAGAACAAGTAAACACAATTTTCAATTGTCTCAACAACAGAGTTGGATCAGAATAAGGAATAAAAGTCAATTCGTTCGAAATGAGACAAAGAAAAGAGTTTAAAGACGACTCAAAAATTTTGGAAGGATTTTGCCTTCGAAGTTTGTCAGGCAAAATTAGCCCACTTGAGTCATGAGTATAAATGAAATTTGTTTTTTCTGTAAGGAAATTAATGCACGTCATAGTCTAATTTCTATTATTAATCGACAGAAATTCGAATCATTTTCTCGAGCCGTATGAGGAGAAAACCTCCTATACGTTTCTAGGGGGGGGCGTTGTTTATCTACATCTATCCCAATAGCTGTCTATCGAATCGTTGCAAATTGATGTTCGATCTCGAAGAGAAGGAAGAGATCTTCAAAAAGTAGGTTTTATGATCCGATAAAGAATCAACTTGTTTAAATGTTCCAGCTATTCTCTATTTCCTTGAAAAGGGTGCTCAACCAACAAGAACTGTTTATGATATTTTAAGGAAGGCGGAATTCTTTAAAGAAAAAGAAAGAACTTTGAGTTAATTGAAGAACTAAATGAATCAAAAAGTAGGATAGGAGAAGATTATTAGTATTCCTAGTTGTCTAATTATTTAGACACAATTTACCTCTTTTTTAATCCTATTTGGATTTATATTATATCGTGCCAATCAACATAAGCCCCTATTTTATTTACTTTTTCTATCTAATTTGTTTTCTTACCATTGTATTTCCATTGACAAAGGTCTATTGAACAAATAGAATTTGTAGATAGATGGGTCTCTTTATCCTCACTCCATATTCAATTTTTCGCCTACACTTCGCTCAAATGATAAGGGTGTTCCTCTTGCATGTATTCTCATACAATATAATATATATTTTTTTTAATAAAAATCGCTAAAAATAAGGAGAATTTGGCCATCGTGATTAGGGTCGCTCTTTTTTTAACTTTACTTTAGTGGAATTTAACCGGACCTGTTCGTTTTGGCATTTGAGTGTTTTTCATGGTCGATAAAAAAATCTTTTGATGTCTTGCTAGTTCAATGTTTTGACAGAAGCGCGCGGTGTAATTCATTGATTTTTGGATTTCGATCGTATCTAAGATCCTTTTTTTATCTGGGTTGCTAACTCAATGGTAGAGTACTCGGCTTTTAAGTGCGACTATGATCTTTTACACATTTGGATGAAACAACAAATTCGTCCAGACTCTTGGTAGAGTCTAGAAGACCACGACTGATCCTCAAAGGTAATGAATGGAAAAAAATAGCATGTCGTAATAAAATCAATCTTTTTTGAATGGAATCCAAATTACGATTTTCTGGGTCTAATGAATAAATGGATAGAGCCTGGCTCCAATTCTGGTAAAATAAAAAGCAACGAGCTGAACTTCCTAATTGGAATGATTCCCCGCTCTAATTAGACGTTAAAAATAGATTAGTGCCGGATGCGGGGAAAGGTTGGGTTTTCCTATGAGTGGACCCTTTATTTTTTCTTTTTTTTTAGAAATCCTAATTATTCTTGATTATGGATTGAATAAGGGATGTTATGGATTGAATGTGTAAAAGAAGCAGTATATTGATAAAGAGGCTGTATTCCAAGTCAAAAGAGCGATTGGCCTGCAAAAATAAAAAACTTGTTCTGTTCTTTTTTTTTTAATTAGAACAAACATAAACTAATTGGGTAGAAAAGGAGCAGAAAAAGATCTGTGGATTAGACTCCCTTTCTTTCCAGGGTTTGTATTAAAAATGCAACACCCTGTTCTGACCATATTGCACTATGTATCATCATTCGATAAACCGAGAAATGCTTCTTCTCTCTGATTCAAGTAGAAATACAAATGGAAAAATTCGAAGGGTATTCAGAAAAACATAAATCTCGTCAACAATACTTTGTCTACCCACTTCCTCTTTCAGGAATATATTTATGCATTTGCCCACCATTATGGATTAAATGGTTCTGAACCTGTGGAAATAGTTGTTAGTTGTAATAACAAGAAATTTAGTTCACTACTTGTGAAACGTTTAATTATTCGAATGTATCAGCAGAATTTTTTGGATAACTCGGTTAATCATCCTAACCAAGATCGATTATTGGATTACAAAAATTATTTTTATTCTGAGTTTTATTCTCAGATTCTATCTGAAGGGTTTGCGATCGTTGTGGAAATCCCATTCTCGCTACGGGAATTATTTTGTCCGAAAGAAAAAGAAATACCAAAGTTTCAGAATTTACGCTCTATTCATTCAATATTTCCCTTTTTAGAAGACAAATTTTTGCATTTGGATTATCTATCACATATAGAAATACCCTATCCTATCCATTTGGAAATCCTGGTTCAACTCCTTCAATACCGTATCCAAGATGTTCCATCTTTGCATTTATTGCGATTCTTTCTCAACTATTATTCGAATTGGAATAGTTTTATTACTTCAATGAAATCCATTTTTTATTTTCAAAAAGAAAATAAAAGACTGTTTCGATTCCTATATAAACTCTTATGTATCAGAATATGAATTTTTTTTGTTGTTTCTTCGTAAACAATCTTCTTGCTTACCATTAGCATCTTCTGGAACTTTCTGGAACGAATCCACTTTTCTAGGAAGATGGAACATTTTGGGATAATGTACCCTGGTTTTTCTCGGAAAACCCTATGGTTCTTTATGGATCCTCTTATGCATTATGTTCGATATCAAGGAAAGGCAATTCTTGCATCAAAAGGCACTTTTTTTTTGAAGAAGAAATGGAAATGCTACCTTTATCAATTTCTGGCAATATTATTTCTGTTTTTGGACTCAGCCGCGAAGAATCCATATAAACCAATTAGCAACTCTTGCTTCGATTTTATGGGGTACCTTTCAAGTGTACCAAAAAGTTCTTTGTTAGTAAGGAATCAAATGCTGGAGAAGTCATTTCTAATAGATACTCGAATGAAAAAATTCGATACCATAGTCCCCGCTACTCTCCTCATAGGATACTTATCAAAAGCTCAATTTTGTACTGGATCGGGGCATCCTATTAGTAAACCCATTTGGACAGATTTATCAGATTGGGATATTCTTGATCGATTTGGTCGGATATGTAGAAATCTTTTTCATTATCATAGTGGATCTTCGAAAAAACGGACTTTGTATCGACTAAAGTATATACTTCGACTTTCATGCGCTAGAACTTTAGCTCGGAAACATAAAAGCACGGTACGAACTTTTATGCAACGATTGGGTTCGGCATTTTAGAAGAATTTTTTATGGAAGAAGAGCAAGTTTTTTCTTTGATGTTCACCAAAACAACTCTTTTTTCTTTCTGTGGATCACACACTGAGCGTATTTGGTATTTGGATATTATACGTATCAATGACCTGGTCAACCCTCTTAATTAATCATTAGACGAAATTAAGAAACAGGAAAGGGTGATAAATGATCAAGAAAAAACTTTTCTATTTTTCATTCTGAAATGTTCTTTTTATTATAATAAAGAGTAGGTGAATCAAGTTACTAATTAAAAAAATTAGTAGAACTTCCTCTTTGGAATAGAAATTGGCTATTTCTACATAGGGAAAGTCGTGTGCAATGAAAAATGCAAGCACGATTTGGGGAGGGATTTTTCTCTATTGTAACAAGGAAGAATTATCTACTCCATCCGACTAGTTCCGGGTTCGAGTCCCGGGCAACCCATATAGAAAAGACTCATCAAAGTTAAAAACTTTGACTCACTTCATTTACAAATACAAAATTATTGGTTTGGTTAATTTAGTTATATGGATAGCTAATCTTTGGGCTGACTTGTTGACATGGTATATAGTCTATGTTATACTGTTAAATAACAAGCCTTCTATTATCTATATTCTAGTTAATACGTGTGCTTGGGAGTCCTTGCAATTTGAATAAACCAAGATCTTACCATGACTGCAATTTTAGAGAGACGCGAAAGTACAAGCCTGTGGGGTCGCTTCTGCAACTGGATAACTAGCACTGAAAATCGTCTTTACATCGGATGGTTCGGTGTTTTGATGATCCCTACCTTATTGACCGCAACTTCTGTATTTATTATCGCCTTCATCGCTGCCCCTCCAGTAGATATTGATGGTATTCGTGAGCCTGTTTCTGGTTCTTTACTTTATGGAAACAATATTATCTCTGGTGCTATTATCCCTACTTCTGCGGCGATCGGATTGCACTTTTACCCAATTTGGGAAGCTGCATCTGTTGATGAGTGGTTATACAATGGTGGTCTTATGAGCTAATTGTTCTACACTTCTTACTTGGTGTAGCTTGTTATATGGGTCGTGAGTGGGAACTTAGTTTCCGTCTGGGTATGCGTCCTTGGATTGCTGTTGCATATTCAGCTCCTGTTGCAGCTGCTACTGCTGTTTTCTTGATTTACCCTATTGGTCAAGGAAGCTTTTCTGATGGTATGCCTTTAGGAATCTCTGGTACTTTCAACTTTATGATTGTATTCCAGGCAGAGCACAACATCCTTATGCATCCATTCCACATGTTAGGTGTAGCTGGTGTATTCGGCGGTTCCCTATTCAGTGCTATGGCATGGTTCCTTGGTAACCTCTAGTTTGATCAGGGAAACTACTGAAAATGAATCTGCTAATGAGGGTTACAAATTTGGTCAAGAGGAAGAAACTTATAATATTGTGGCTGCTCATGGTTATTTTGGCCGATTAATCTTCCAATATGCTAGTTTCAACAACTCTCGTTCTTTACACTTCTTCTTGGCTGCTTGGCTGTAGTAGGAATCTGGTTCACTGCTTTAGGTATTAGTACTATGGCTTTCAACCTAAATGGTTTCAATTTCAACCAATCTGTAGTTGATAGTCAAGGTCGCGTTATTAATACTTGGGCTGATATCATCAACCGTGCTAACCTTGGTATGGAAGTAATGCACGAACGTAATGCTCACAACTTCCCTCTAGACTTAGCTGCTGTTGAAGTTCCATCTATTAATGGATAAGGTTTTTCTGCTAACATATAAGAATTTTGAAGAAAGAAAAGACAGAAATACCCAATATCTTGTTCTAGCAAGATATTGGGTATTTCTGTCTTTATTTTGAATCTTTTTTTTCTTCTTAATCTTTCTATTCAGAATTCAGTTAACGACGAGATTTAGTATCCTTTCTTGCATTTTTCATAACTCGTGAAATGCCGAGTAGGCACGAATTCCCCCAATTTGCGACCTACCATAGGATTTGTTATGTAAATAGGTATATGTTTCCTTTCCATTATGAATCGCGATTGTATGGCCAACCATTGTGGGTAGAATGCTAGATGCCCGGGACCACGTTACTATTGTTTCTTTCTCCTCCTTCATATTGACCTTTTCTATCTTTGCAATAAATGATGAGCTACAAAAGGATTCGTTTTTTTTCGTGTCACAGCTGATTACTCCTTTTTTCCTTTTTAAAGAGTGCATTCTATGTCCAATATCTCGATCGAAGTACGGAGGTCAGAATAAATAGAATAATGATCAATGGAAAAAAGCAAAAAATCCTTTAGCTGGATAAGGGGCGGATGTAGCCAAGTGGATCAAGGCAGTGGATTGTGAATCCACCATGCGCGGGTTCAATTCCCGTCGTTCGCCCATCGCATTATTGCAAATTCAAAAATGCAATTTTCCATATTCTAGTTACGTATTTACTTACGGCGACGAAGAATAAAACTATCGCTATATTTTTTCCTTTTCCTAGTTCTTCTTCCAAGCGCAGGATAACCCAAGGGTTGTGGGTTTTTTTCTACCAATGGAGCTTTCCCTTCACCGCCCCCATGGGGGTGGTCCACAGGGTTCATAACTACCCCTCTTACTACGGGGCGTTACCTAGCCAACACTTAGATCCGGCTCTACCCAAACTTTTTGGTTCACCCCAACATTACCCACTTGTCCGACTGTTGCTAAGCAGTTTTGGGATACTAAACGGACCTCCCCAGATGGTACTCTTAAAGTGCCGATTTACCTCTTTTGCAATGAGTTTCGCTACAGCACCTGCTGCTCTAGCTAATTGCCCACCCCTTCCACGTGTGATTTCTATGTTATGCATGGCCGTGCCTAAGGGCATATCGGTTGAAGTAGATTCTTCTTTTCTCTCAAAAAACCCCTTCCCAAACTGTACAAGCTTCTTCCAAAGCATACGGCCTTTCTAGATGTATATGACGATCTCTAGACAGATGGATCTTATATGAATCATATGATGAAGTACCACATGAGTGGATATATAGGAAAGGAATCCAAATCTGCCGAATCGCTCATGTTATGATCTTCTACATCCTAGGTCTCTGCGTTCCGTCATC